>NW_020954557.1:56428578-56548195 GCF_900497805.2 Vombatus ursinus
ATAAAAAATTAGCAAATAACAGTGGGATAGTGGAAATAGGATAGTAGGAGAGGAGAAAACAGGCCTGGAGAAAGCTTCCTGTTAGACCCAACTAAACTAGATCATCCAAAAAAAATTTATAGATTAATCTGAAAGGCCAACACATAGACAGCAAATAGGAAAGATTTGTCAACATTTGTATAGCAATCTCTTCCTACTGAAGATAAGAGAACTGCCCCAATATCTCAGCTCCAGATATGCCTTGCTCAGTATCTGAATTTCTGAACTGGTTTTCCTATTGTCCTGTCTAAAACTCTTTCCACCACACCACTCAGTTGTCTTAACGGTTACATCTTCTGCTCCTGCTAACACATGATAGTATGCTGATAGCATCAAACCCCAGAATCCTTTAGTTTCCTAAATGATATCTACAGTCACACAGCATGAACAATATCACTTAAGAAAATGACATGGAGAAGCATAGTTGGACCTCATCAAGTACCCTCAGAAAGAAATCTAAGCTAGAAACAAATCACTGTGAGAGCACTGATTGTTCAAGATAACTAAAAAGGGGGAAGATTCCAAAATAATGGAAAAAATAATGAATGGTATTTTTGGAAAAAAAAAAGGCAACCAGAAAGGCATCTGCAACTACTAACCCAAAAGACTACTTTCTCATCTCTAAAAAAATCTTTATAAGAATTACCTACATACATTTTAAAGGTATTTTAGTGAAATTTTAAGAAAAAATAAACTTTCACAATCTTCAGTCAATCAAATTTTCACTGTCACATAACTGATTCAAAGTTGTAAAGAATATAAGATCTCATTATGATTTTTCTTTGTTGGGTGGAAAAAAGCATTTGACCTATGTATTACGTGGCCACTGGTACAGTTTCCAATCTTAGGAATAAAGGTGGTATAAATGACTGATCTAACACAGGGCAAGAAGTATAAAAGAAGACATACTAAATTTGAAAGTATGTAGTTATCAAACCCTTGGCAAAGATATATACCTTGGTATTTCTGGTTTCTGGTTCAATTAAATTCAATTGAGTTCCAAGGCCTTCTGTTGCCTGCCTTTTTCACCCTCCCAGGGGTGGCAAATGCAACCTAACACAGAGTGAAGAATCTGCCAGGTCTGAGAAGGCATGAAACTGCCTCAGAGGGAGGCTCTTCATAGGGTGAGGGAAATGCCAGGGATCACATCACCAGCTCATGCATGAAACAAAGGAACCTTTCTGCTCTAGCTGCCTAGGAGACAGGGGCTGTTAGTGATATCCCCTAATTCTCACATAGTTTATAAACCTATCTCCTTCACAGTCTAGGGTTTTCTTCCTTGAAATTCTATTTGTTTCCTAGGGCTTTCTTCCTCACTTATAATATGTATAGCCCATCACAACATTGCAGAGTAAAATGCCACCATAAGAGCTCTCCTCTAACAATGTTTCTCCCTTGAAAAATATTAAGATCAAATAATATTCCCTGAGAGATGAAAAGAAGTGTTACAAAAATTACTACTCAATCATTTTCATCATCAATATAAACTAAGGCACAAAACAAGGAGACATATACTGGCCCATATATTTACTACCATTACAGAAGATGCCCTGCTCAAAATCCGAATGTAACAAACACAACCTACAGATAATAATAACTAGCATTTATATAGCCTTATAAGTTTTACAAAACATTTAATATTGAATATCTCATTTAATCCTCAGAGCAACAACCCTACGAATTAGGTGCTATTATTATCCTGTTTTATAAATGAGGAAACTGAGGCTGAAAGAGATTAAGTGCTTTGTTCAGTATCACACAGCTAGCCAATTCCTGAGCTGGGATTTGAAGTCAGGTTTCCCTGTCGTCCTGTCCAAAACTCTATCCACCACACCATCCAGTTGTCTTAGTGGTTACATCATCTGGATGCTCCTGTTAACAGGTGATAATATGCTGATAGCATCAAACCCCAGAATACTTTACTTTCCTAAATGATATTTACAGCCACACAAAAGAGATTGGATTAACAATCTATATAGGAGAAAACAAATGGATGAAGAATGCGTATTACTCAGACCATGACATGCTGGTAGTTGAGCAGCCCATTCATTTAGTCCATCAGTACGTATACGTCAAGTGTTCATTACAGACGGGCAATGAGTTCTTTCCAGAAGACAACAGAAGAAACAGATCAAATGAGATTCTGTAAGTTAATTGAAAAAAAGAAACAGTAGAAAGAACTCTGAACCTAGGATTGGGAAGACCTGAGTTCAAATGTAGCCTCATATACAATTCACTGTAGGACCCTGGGCAAGTGACTCAACTAACTTCTGTCTGTCTCAGTTTCCTCAACTATAAAATGGGAATCAAAATAGTACCTAACTCCCAGGAGTGTTGTTAAGATAAAATGAGATGCTGGTAAAGTGCTATAAAAATGCTACCTGTTATTATTAAGAAGGGCTAGATTATATTTACAAAAACTCCTATTTTTAACATGAATGTACTTTGATATATTTAATATGAATATATTTTCATGATTGATTTCACCTGGCTACGAAATGTGGAACCCATGCTCCCCAAAGAATTAAAATTGCAGGCAATACAAAAGGCAACAGAGAGACACCAGGTAGGTCGAAGAAGGCTCCACAAAATGGTACCAGCAACAAATTAAGTGAAGGGCCAAGCATAAAAGATGTTACCAAGATGTGTATGATCAAAAAACAGAGGTTGTCCAGTCATGTGGTGAGAATGAGGCAGAATAGCCTATGTCCCACTGGTGCCCACAAAGTGTGACAGGACCTAGAAATGTCTTCAGTGCACAGGGTAGTTCCACTGAACACTGATGAGAGGACCAGACATGGAGAGGTTGTGATCTGCACCAGTGGAGGGAGAACCAACATCAATCAAATCATGTATACATTGAAATAGCTTATTAATAATGACAATAGTGATAGTCGACAATCAACAAACATTTATTAAACACCTGCTATGTGTCAGATCTGGTGTGAAAGGCTGGGGATACAAATTTTTAAAAGATAGTCTACAATCTAATGGAGGAAGACAATAAACTGAAGAAAGCTGAGAAGATGAAGATGGGAGAGAACAGGGACACCAGGGGATATGTGAGGGCATGATGTTCGTGGAATCAAAACCAAGCTGAGCAAATGATGGGAAATGAAGTTAGCTGGAAAATTCTGAGACCTCTATAAAGGGAAGTTGTGAGAGGAATTTATTGCTCTGCCATCTAGTCCTCTAATTAGATGGAACAGGCAACTGAGGGAACTGAGGAGGTGTTGAGATGTTGCTGCTGCTGCTGCTGCTGCTACTGATGATGATGATAATGATGATGACTGCCATTTCTTTAGTGCCCTACAATTTACAAAGTGTCTTAAGTGCATTATCTGATTTGAGTCTGATAAAATTGTGAGGCAAGTGCTACAGGTGCTATTCTGCCAACTTTAGTTTTTTTAAGTGTATTTTTATTCTGAATTTAAATACCGAATAAAATGAGTGTGTGTGTGTGTGTGTGTCTACAGACACATACACACAGTAGAACTGAAAAACAGGATTATACATGAAACTGACGGTCTTTTCTTTTTACGTATATAAAAAATGCAAATTGTAGCTTTCAAAAGTGTCCTATTTATCTGTCCTTCTTTCTGACCTTCCTCCTGTTCTCTTCTTCACATTTAAAAAAATGCCTTGATGATCCTCTTTTCTTTCTTCCTTCCTTCCTCCTTCCTTCTTCCCTTTCTTTCTCTTCTCTGCATTTAAAAAAATGCCTTGATGATCCTCTTTTCTCTTTCTTCCTTCCTTCCTCCTTTTCTCCCTCTCTTCTTCCCTTCTTTCTTTCTTTCTTTGCATCTTTCCTTCCTTCGCTCCCTCTCTCCCTTCCTTCTCCCTTCCTTCCTTCCTTCCTTCCTTCCTTTGTTTCTTTCTTTCTTTCTTCTTTCCTTCCTCCTTTTACCTAAACTAGGGTGGTGGTAATGGGAAGGAAGAGGAAGTGCCTGATTTGTGTGATATTCTGGAGGCAAACTTGACTGAAGAGAGTAAATGATCACATATGGGGAGTGAGAGAGAAAGGAAGGATTCAAAGACAGCTGGAAGTTTTGTACTGTTATTGACAATGACAGAGAAGTTAAAAATTGAAGCAAGTGTTCAGAAACAGATGAAGAATCAATCTTAGATGTGTGGGGTTTGAAGTGCTAGTGGGTTAATCAGACGAAAATGATAGGGTCGGAGATACAGAGCTGGAAGGGGCCACGGAGTTACAGAATCATAGAATTTGAGAGTTCAAAGAGACAAGGACAACCATCTAGTCTAACACATACAAAAAGAAGTTTCCACTCTACCATACCTAACAGGTGATCATCTGGCTTCTGCTTGAAGGCCTCTAAGGAATGTGAATCCACTGTCGCTCAAGACAGCCTTTGGACACTTCTAATTATTAGAAGGGTTTTCCTGACATCAACTTCCATTCACTACTTTATGTTCTCCTCTCTGACACCAAACAAAACAAGTCCAATCTCCATTCCAGCCCTTCAAATACTGGAGCATGTCTATTACATCCTCCTCAGTCTTCTCTTCTCCAGGGATGACATCTGTAGTTGTTTCATCTAATACTGAAATGCCATGAACTCCAGGCCTTTCACAATCCTGGTCACTCTTCTCAGGATGCTTTCTAGTTTATCCATGTCCTTATCCAAATATGGCGCTCAGGACTAAACACAATAGTCCAGATGAGGTCTGACAGGAACAAAGTATGGTGAGATTATTAGCACCATGTTCCTGGAAGTCATGCTTCTCGATGTAGTCCTGTCCATGTAGTCCTGATGTAGTCTAGATGTTGTCTATATTAGCCTTTTTGGCTGTTACATCACACTGCTTACACATACTGAACTTTCAGTTCTTTTAAATAACCAGATCCTTCCAGATAGAACAACCATTATGTCCCCACTATACCTGTGGAGTCAATTTCTTTGTACCCAAGATCAGGACTTTACATTTAGGCTTGTTGAATTTCAACTCTTTAAATTTAACCCAATGTTCTAGTAGCCTATGAAGAATCCTTTTAGATACTGGCTCTTTTATCCAGTGTGTTAGCTATTCTCCCAGCTTTGTATCATCTGTAGATTTGATGAGCATTCCATCTATGACTCTATCCTTGTCAGAAATAGAAATGTTAAGCAACACAGGGGCAAATTAAGATCCCTTCAGTCCTCTATTGAAGACCTCTTGCCATGTTTATACTGAAACATTAACAACTACTCTTTGAGTCCAGCCATCCAACCAATTCTGAATCCAACTGATTATATTATTGCCTAATCCATATTTCTCTGTCTTCTTCATAAGAACAATATGAGATACCCTGTCAAAAACTTGGTAAAGTGTAGTTGAGTAATCCTGACAAAAAGGAAAATAAGATTTAGTCTGATGTAACTTATTATTGATGAAACCAGGCTGGTTCCAGTCTTCTCATACCTTACTCCCTAAACACTCTTCAATAGAGGGGCAATGGTCTTTTAGCTGTTCCATGAACAAGACACTCCATCTTTCAGCTCCAGACATTTTCTCTGGTTGCCTCCATGCCTGGAATGCTCTCCCTCTCTGCTCTGACTACTTCCTTTTAGATCCCAACTAAAATCCTACCTTCTATAGAAAATCTTCCCCAATCCCTCTTAATTTTAATGCCTTCCCTCTGTCAACATTTATTTATCCTGTTTATAACTTTTGTATGTTTTTGTTTGCATGTTGTCTCCTCCACTAGATTGTATGCTGCTTGAGGTCAGGGTTTATCTTTTGCCTCTCTTTGTATTTCCAGCACTTAGTATAGGTACATAGTAGGCATTTAATAAATTGCTTGACAGATTTTTTGGTTCTTTGTAATCACCATTTCACTTTCTAGATATTTACCAATCATCTTTTTAATAATATTTTCAAGAGTTTCCCTAGGAATCAAAGTCAATCTCATTGGCCTACAATTTCAAACTCCGTTCCCTTTTTGAAAATTGACTCTAACCCTCTGATTTATGAGTGAGGAAACTAAGACCCAGAGGTGTCTAACTAAAATAGTCAACTGGTACTTGGGAGAGATGTCACAGCTGAAGATTAGATTTGGAAGTCATCAACATAGTGATGATAGCTGAAGTCTATGTAGGAGATGAGCCCACCAAGGGAGAAAGTATAGAGAAAGACAAGAAGAGGGTCAAGATCCTTGGCTTACATTAAGGATATGGGAAAAAGATCCAGAAGGAGATAGTCTGTAGTGCCAAAACGTGAAAAGAGCTCTAGGAAGACAAGGAAGCAGTGATATACTTTCCCTCTAATGATATTTGAGACAGGTCTTTGTAAGACCTTGTAGAAAAGGAGGACACGCCCTCGTTCCTTTAAATGGAGGAGGCAGCATGACGTAATGCAAAGAGATCTGGTCTGGAGATAGCCAACTTGTATTCAAATCTCACCTATGACGCTTACTGCCTATATGACCTTGGGTAAGTCACTTAACTTCCTTGGGCCTCAGTTTTCTCATCTGTAAAATGTCCTTCCCAACTCTAAATCTATGACCTTAAAATCCTAAGTCTCTCAATCCTGCAAGAAGCAGAACTAGCTCCAGTAATATATACAAATATATATATGTACATGTACTATATACAAATATAAAGAAATATATATACATATATATTAAACCCTATACAGATATAAAGAAACTTTTTCAGATTATCATTTCCTTATCTTGTTTACCTTTGAAGGAGGATGTTTGAATAACTCTCATGAGTGTTGAAACTAGATGCTTTTGTTTTCACAATAGTGAAAACAGAGTACTCAGTTACTTCGAAAAGTTTCCCCTGAGAAGCTTGTTTTTCTTGTTTTCCCTGTTACTGTAGGCATTGAATAAAATTTATTCTGGTGCCCTTACATTCTTCCTTGTGCTCCTGTTACAATAACCAATCAGATGTCAATGAGCTTGACTTCTATTCTCAGTAAAATTCTAGAACATATTTATTTTTTGTGGCAGGCAACCTTTACTACTCTGAATCTTTCCCTATTCCTGCCACCTCTATCTTGCCCCATTTCTGGATATTCCACACCTATGACCTTACATATTGGTACCTTGATGGGTAATCCCTGGCACCTCTTTACTTATAGCATTAGCTATGAAAAATCAATCAGACAATCCTGAGGAAGAACCTGGTCCTTGCTATAAAACTCTTAGCCCTCGTCTAAGACTGCGCTAGTGTGGATTACTGCTATGTTAAGAGTTGCCCTCATGGGAGGCTGGCTCACAGTCCTAACTTGGGAAGTCAGTGAAAAAGTTTTAGAGGTGCCAGCTTCTGGCCCCAATATGAAGGGCTGGTGGATTGCTCTGATAGAAGAGCTGAGACCTAAGTCAATTTCCCACAGTGACTAGAAGATATGACCAGAATGCTGGAGCTGGGTATGCCAAGAGTAAGAGTAGCCTTTTTGAGGGGCCATTGATGGACCTGCCCCCTTATTCCTCATGCCATTGATCAAAGACTATTTTACTTTCACTGCTCTTGTTATATTTTTCTTTTGTTGCCCCAAGCAGCCTTCCTCCCTTCCTTCCACACAACTTGTTTGGGCTTCAACTCCCGACTTTCTCCTTAAGCCTCAAGTCATTTCAATTGTGTCCATCTCTTCATGAGCCCATTTGGAATTTTCTTGGCAAAAATATTGGAGTGGTTTGCCATTTCCTCCTCCAGCTCATTTTACAGATGAGGAAACAGAGGCAAATAAGGTTAAGTGATTTGCCCAGGGTCACGCAGCTAGTAAGTATCTGAGACCAAATTTGACAGGTCCTCCTGACTCCAGGCCTGGTGCTCTATCCATTGTGAATCAAATAAAGGTCTCTTGCCTTTAAAATCGATAGCAGGTCGGACTTTTATGCAGAAATCTCCTCTACTCCTCTATGTACTATAAATCTACAATGCACTACAACATTAGTAAAGGGACAGTTTGTAAACACTTTAGAAAGTTGGGTTTGAAACTAGTTAAATGACTAGACACAGAGTAGTCATGAAATATTTGAGCTAAATTTTGCAGCAAATCTTTAATGGAGGAACCCATTGATTTATCCTTGACTTGGTATTGCTCAACATTTGTATCAATGACTTAGATGAAGTCAGAGAAGCCATGCTTATTAAATCTGCATATGATATCAAGTCTGAAGAGATGGTTTAGCAGGCCAAAGAAAATGTAAAGTACATATAAATTTAATTTCTACATTTAGGATTAAAAAAAAATTTCATAAGTACAATATGATAAAGAGATAAAATTAGACAACAGTCCTTATGAAAAAGATAAGAGGGAGACAACATGCAAATGACTAATGTATACATGTTATTTGCAGAGTAAATGGAAGGTGATCTCAAGAGAAGGGACTGGGAAAGGTCTACAGCAAAAGGGAGGATTTGAGCTGAGCCATGAAGGAAGCCAGGGAAACTGTCAGAGATGGTCAGGGAAAGTATTCCTGTCATGTCAATATAAGGATAGAAGTTAATACCAAATGTAAGATTACTTTCCACTCCCTTAAATGATGCCAGTAATGTCCTTACTTTCCAACTCTCAAGCTATTTGCTCTCCTTTAGGTTGAGCTGAACCACACCCTAAGTCCCCCCACCCTGGAATTTTACCTTGTAAAGTGTGAGAGTCAGGTAAAGGTTGTATTTCCACAGAGAAAGAGAATAATGCAGAGATTTAAAGAACAGCTTCAGGAAGTAGTACACTGTAGGTGGGCGAGGACTTAACGATAAGAAGTAAGTTGATGGCTCTAAAAGGACTCCAAATTCAAGATAAGGGTGGAGCCAGCTCAGACCAGTTAGGGTCAACCTGAGGACACCTGAAAAATGTTAGTGTGCCTGCTTAATGAACTTTATTACTATTATCTGACACACCCCACATAAAATTAGAGCCTCATTAATGAGTCGTGGGATGTATGAACAAGGGAGGGGGAACATACTTGAGCATATCAAGGAGAAACATGTAAGGAGGGGTGTAACCCGGGAAAGGATGGACCAATCCGGGCCTGGGAGGTTTCATGCCCAATTTGAATGTATAAAAGCATGCTTGCCCTTGCACTCAGGGTCCATCCCTCCCTAAGAGGGGTGGAGCCCGCTTCCGGCCAGAAATGTGTAATCCTCTGGATTTTCTCTGTAATAAACTTTCTTGATACTAAATTTTAGGTGTCAAGTGTATTTGTAACATAAAGGAACCTAGCTTGAGCTGAATTTCAGCTCCTGATGTCCTTGCTCCCTTCCATTGGGATTCATGGTATGAAGGGCAAAATAGTCATGATGAAGTGGTTTTTCTTGCCCAGATTGTCAAGGGCTACTGGGGTCTCATGACCAGGCCTTACTACCTCACCTATCTCCTCCCCCTCTCCTCCTAAACTATAAAAACTTTTTCATGGGTCTCTTAGATTCAGAAATCCACTGGATACCCTCAGGTACAGATGCTTTGTTCCTCAACTCATGACTTTGATTTATTTCAGGACTTGAGAGAGGATAGTCAGGACAAAGGCACCAAGATGAAAGATGGCGTGTCCTGCACAGAGAACAAGTGCAGGCCAATGTGTCCAGAGAGTAGACTGCATGGCAGGGAGTAAAGTGTAAAGAATATTAGAAAGATGGAAATAGGCTAACTTATGTGCCAAATAAAAATTATTTTAATTAGTTAGATTTAATTTAAATGCTAAATAAAATACTTTGTATGTTATCTAGGAGGTAATAGGAAGCCAGTAGAGCTTATTGGGTAAGGAGATGAAATGGGAGACCTGCACTCTAGAATATCACTTTTAGTAGCTGAGTGGAGAATGGATTGGAATGGGGAGAAACTTGAGACAGGGAGACCAGTTAGAAGGCTTTCACAGTAGTCTAGAAGATATATGATGAGGGCCTAAACTAGAGTTGTGATTGTATTAGTGGAGAGAATGGGATATACATGCGTGATACTGTATGGATAGAGATAACAAGATGGGCTATGTGAGTGAATGAAAGTGAAGAGCTTTAGCCTGCGTGACTTGAAGGATCGTGGTACTCTCAGTAGTAACAGAAAAGTTAGAAAGCAAGGAAGATTTGAGAAAATAATGTTTTGGACATGTTGAGTTTGAGATGTCTATAGGACATTCAGTTCAAGATGCTGATGATACAGTACTCTAATTCTGGAGTAGAGAGCATCTTATACTAGGAATCACCCACATGGAGATGATAAATGAATCCATGGGAGATGATGGAATCACCAAATGAGATAGTATGAAGTAAAAAGAGAGGCCCAGGACAGGAGGCCCAGTTACTGAATGTGGTACACACACATATGTATATATTACATGTACCATATACATACACACATACACACACATATATTTAACACTGCAGTTTCACACATTTGGGACACAGGTCTTCACAGATTTCTAAGAGAAAAGATTCCTCTGATTCAGAGTTTTGAGACAGTTGTTGCTTATTTTCAATTGACAAGCTGTAGTACACTATAGTGATTTGAACACCAAAACTATTCTTTCATTATGGGACAAATGCAATTTATCTGATAGAAGCTAGGTGGTACAATGGACAGAGTGCTGGGCCTAGGGCCAGGAAGATGAGTTCAAATCCAGACTAGGATATTTACTAGCTATGTGACCTTGGGCAAGTTATAATCTCTTTCTTCTTCAGTTTCCTCATTGGTAAAATGGGGTTGTTATTATTCAGTTGTATTCAACTCTTCATGACACCATTTGGGGTTCTCTTGGCAAAGATATTGGAGTGGTTTGCCATGTTCTTCTCCAGCTCATTTTACAGATGAACAACTGAGGCAAACAGAGTGAAGTGACCTGCCCAGGTTCACACAGCTAGTAAGTGTCTGAGGTCACATTTGAACTTGAGAGGATAATGTCTTCTTACAAAAGGCCCAGCACTCTATCCACTGCGCCACCTAGCTGCCCAAAAATGGGGGATCCTCTCCCAGGGTTATGATAAAATGAGATAATATTTGTAAAGCAGTTTGCAAACTTTAACAAACTATGTAAATGTAAAATGAAAATTTGTTTACTAACCATAAGATAATGTAGTTGTTCACAGTAAGAACAGAGTCTGAATCCACTATGAAGAGAAAGAGAAGTCAAAGGTCATATTGCAGAACTACATCAACTAGCTGAAGCCTGATGAATAGTACAGCTTCTCTTAGGGTTAAGTCAGCTGAGCAGAATAATAATTTGGAAGGAGAGAATCAGTCAACCAGAGGATGGACTAGTATGTTTTGAGATGACATGCCCAAGGAGGTGTTAGTCAAGCACAGTTTGGATCAACTCATTTTAGCAACAGAAGCAAATGTTCAACACAGAAAGAGGACAGTGAAGTTTACCATTCCAGAGCTAACTCACGTTAGCCTAAGTACACTGGTTTTCCTCTCTCACATGCTTCCTTGTTAGTTTTTTGTTTGTACCCACTCTCCCTCCCAGATACTGAGTGCATTGGCGACGGAATATAACCTACATTTATGTGTGGAATAGGATGTATTTATTATTCCTGCATTTGCTTTAATATGTAAGTATCGGCAATGTTGTTATTATTTATTTTGGCTTATTGTTAAGTAAGTAGTTTGGTTTCAGATCTAAAAGTCTCATTATTGTGAGTTGTTAGTTTTATGTAAATGAAATTATATTGATAGAGATGAGTGGGAGAGTGTATCTTCAGAGTCTGAATATAAATGCATGGGGCACTCTTTTTCTGGGATCCTAGTCCTGGGGTATGAGGGCAGATTAAAGTAGGAAAACCAGCACATAGAGTGAATAGGGGTCCACACACCCATGTGGGAGGTGTGCATCATCATCATCATTATTGCTTATTGATAATAATGTTAATAATTAACAATATTAATGATTTATAATAATATTAATAATAGCAATAATTAATAATGTTATTGATAATAATAGCATTTATATAGTACCTTAAAGTTTCAAAGTGCTTTATAATTATCTCATTTCATCCTCACAACAACCCTGGGAGTTAGGCACTATTATTATCCCCATTTTATAGATGAGGGAACTGACATAGAAAGAGGTTAAGTGACTTGCCCAGGGTCACACAGCTAGTAAATATCTGAGGCTAGATGTGAACCCAAGTTTTTCTCACTCCAAGTCCAGTGTTCTATCTACTGTTTGTAAGCGGTCAGAAGAAAGATGATGCTTGAGAAGAGGCCATTACACTTGTCAGTTAAGAGATAAGCATTAACTTTAGAGAGGAAAAAATTCAGTTTAATAATGAGGTCAGAAGCTAGACTACAGAGATTAAGAGGAAAGAAAATGGAGGCTCATATTATAGACAACTGTTTCAAAGAGTTTTACCAAAACTGGGGAGGAAAAATGTGGAATAATGTCTTGACGGGATGGTATGATAAAGCGAAGGTTCTTCAAAGATGAGGACACTTAAGGGCAGCTAGGTGGCACAGTGGGTAGAGCACCAGCCCTGAAGTCAGGAGGACCTGAGTTTAATCCCGCCTCAGACCAAACACTTGACATTTACTAGCTGTGTGACTCTGGACAAGTCACTTAACCCCAATTGCCCCCCCCAAAAAAGATGAGGAGATGTGGTTGTATCTGTTTGTAGTAGGGAAGGAGTGAGGGAAAGATGCCAGTGGGAATGATGATTAAGAATGACCTGTTAAAGGAGATGGGAAGGAATGAAATCAAGAGTGCATACACAGGGGGTGGTCTAGGCAAGAGCAGGACTAGAGTGAAGGAGTGAAGGGTGATGTGAAATGAGGGCAAGGGGAAAAGAGGAAGTTTTTGTCAAATAGCCTCAAATTTTTTATCTTATTTTATTCTATTTTATTTTGGTGAAGTATGATACTCTCAGTCGAGAGTATTTGGGAAAGGGATGCCATGGGAGGGTTTAGGAGAGATGAGAAGATTTCAGTCAATCAATAAACATTTATTAAGCACCTGCTATGCACCGTGCACTATACTGTGCTAGGGATATAAATAAGAAAAAGAAAGACAATTTCTACCCTCCTTGCCATCTAGTGGGGGAAGACAATACACAAAAGGAAGCAGAAAAGCAGGCTGGTGGGAGCAGGGGAAAGCAAGGGAAGCTTAAAAAAGAAAAAAAGATCCTGGGTTAGAAGAGGCCCCAGAGTAGAAGGTGGAGAGGCTTTTGTTCTAGGGGGAGCCGGTGCTAGGGAAGGCCTGGGAGGCCAAGAAAGCTGAAAGGCTTATGTCCAAGACTTGCTTGTCTGGGACTGGCTTTCAGGGCCTGACGTTGGAGAAGTCCCTAGGGCAGGGACTTCTAGCTTTTACTTTCATTTTAGGTTTCCACCTTTTAGGAAGGAGAAAGACAAGTCTGAGCTGAGTAGAGGACGATTGGGATAGCGAGAGAACTGAAGAACAAGGCATGTGAAGCAGGATTGATGGAACGGAGGATGTTTAGTCTAAAGAAGGGAAGTTAGTATTTGAAGGGCTGTCATGGGAAGGATAGATTAGGCTTGTTCTGTGTCGGGCCCTAGAAGTAGGAGCAATGAGAAGAAGCAAGAGAGGCAGATGCATTTTTGGCATAGGTGTAACCCTGGTTTCTAGCCAAGCACAGACCAGGGCATTTTGCATAATACTCTCCTAATTGGTTGAGAGAATGCTGCATTATGACTGGGTGACGGGAGGGATTGGTAGGAGGGTTTTGGAGAGGAGAAAAATTATTCGAAGACAAGCATGGGGCCAGGTTCTCTTGGGGACAGACTTCAGACGTTTGGATAGAGGCAGACTTTGGAAGGCAACACGTAGGGGAAGCCATGTCCTCAACACGTCCCTGAATTTCAAATTGCCTTAGTAGATACTTTGGGGAATTTCTCCTCAGGGGAGATCTAATACCTCTCTTGGTTTTAGCTAAGATACCTCACTCCAAGCAGGAAAGCTGATTCTCTCAGGGATTTTCAAGTATATTCAAATATATAATCAATCCAATTTCTAACTGTTATTTGTTTGGATAAATGGATTTACTTGCTGTTCTTTTTGTAATGGTCTTATGTGTAACTAGCTTTTGATGGGAAGGCAAGTATGCTAAAGGTGTAACTAGCATTCGATGGGAAAGCGAGTGAAAGCTAAGGCTACCTTCTCCCCTGTCTTGAAGGAATAATGACCAGGGAAGCTAGTGGCATTTATTTTGAATCTGAAAATTATGTCCTTAGATTAATAATATTTAGCAGGGGCAGATAGGTATCATTTAAATTCAGCATACCTCTCAAAACTGGAGCAAAGAGTACCCAACCTCATATTCCTTCTCCTGTCTCCTCAAGGTAATGGTGGGCAAGATTCGAAGATAATCTCTCCATCCTCCCCTTTGCCCACATTTGGACAACCCATTTGGTCATAAATATCTCACAAAGAAAACATAGGTAAGACCCTTCTAACAATTAGGGCTACTCAAAGTAGAATGGTGTTCTTTGAAAGCTAATCTGTCCCCATTCATTGAGGTCTTTGAATAGAAGCTAGAAAGAAAGTCATTTGTTGTAAGGTTAGATATGGGTTGAACAAGAAGGTCCCTTCTAGCTTTCACATTCTGTAAATATGTGACTTGATCTCTAAAGTCAGCTCCAGTTCTAAACTTTATGAAGCTAAATGTTTATTACTGAATTTTGAATGTAGACTTGCAGATGTGGTAAGGTGGAAAGGACACTGTATTTGCAGTTAGAAGATCTGGAGCTCAAAATCTTATAAAAAAATGAATGTTGAACATTGTCTTTACATGTAATTGGAAAAAACAAAATACTATTTAAAAAAGAAAGATTTGCTTTACTGTCAATTTCAGTTTTTTTTTAAATAAATTTGAACTCACAAAAACAACAGCTACTGTCAAAACCACATTTTAAAAAATATTTCTAAACTTGAAGGGTTCATGACTTCATACTCATTATTTAAAAATTCAACTAGTAAAAGTATAATTATACTTCATAGATAAAATTAATATGTTTATATGTTCAAGTTATTTTGTTTGGGTTGTGTTCAGGTGGGAGAGTTTTATAGCCTGTCCTCTGCTTTGATTTTCAACTCCTAACAGAAATTAACCAAATGGCAGATCCCTAGTGGGGTGGGGGCAGGGAGATTTTCCCTTGGAGCTGGGAATGCTATGGAAGTCCTATGCTAGGGAACTACTGGGTAAGGGAACTCTCTATAAATGGGACTGACATGTTCTCTGCAACTTAAATAAGAGACAGCTGCCTAGGTAAGTAAGTAGCCTCAGGTCACATAGACAGTATGGATTAAAAAGCAGACCTAGAACCTAGTTCTTCATGGCCTCATCACTAGCTTGTTAGACGCTTCTCCACAGCTACCTCTACTGTCTTGGACACCTTAGCCATAAAACCATCTTCACTCTATCCACTTTAAAATCATCACACAACATTAAAAGAGGAACTGAAAATGAGATTTTCTTTCATGTGAAATGTTTCTTCTTGAACTTTAATCTGAAACATATTCTTGACATTCTGTCACTATTAGGTCTCAGTATTCTCCATTGACTTTGTGCATTTAACTCTAAGCATATTTAACAATCTTCTGACACACGAGAAATGGTACTAATCCTTTCTTTATTTGCCTTCCTGAAGATATTTTCTCCTTACACTTTGATTTATATTTCATTCTGTTCAAATAGGACTAATTAACATAGAATTCCTCCCCCTTAAATCTAAGGGCAGATATCAAGCATTCAAATAAATGACTCTATTAGACAGAAAAAGAGGAGTCGCAGTACTAAGGTAAACAAGAATCCCAAGGAATTCTCCCAGCAGTAAGGTAATACCCTTCTCATTCTTTCACTCCACAAACATCTATTTACTGTAAATGGCCAGCATCACCTTAGCAGTTTGTGGATTTGTTTGGGTGAGGTTACCTCTTCCCCCCCCCCAACAATAAAGTGAGAAAGTTCTTGCGATTTCTGTCTTAGAGAAATGAGTGGTAGCTACAGTAAAAAGAGCCCTGACTGTAGAGTCTGAGGGCCTGGATTCAAATTCTTTCTGCAATTTTTATTTATTCCTCTGATTTTTATTTCCTTACCTATGTGGCTTTAGGTAAGTCACCTTTCATATGTCTCGGATTTCTTATATGTTAAAAGAGGGTGGAACAGGCCATCTCTAATCATGCTTCAAATTCTATGATCCTGTGTCCTTGGCTCTTGGAGTGGTCTGGGTAATGCATATTACCTATTTGACTTTAGCCAAGTCACTTCCCCATGCTTCAGATTCCTCATCTGTTGAAAGAGGTTGGAGTAGATTATCTCTAATATCCCTGCAAATTTTGTGATCTTGTGTCCTCAGCTCTTGGAGTGGTCTGGGTCAGTGAAGCCCTCTGTCACTTGGAGATAAGGAATCTTATCTTTAGGTGACCCCCCAACATTGGGTACATAGCGTAGAGGAAAATTCAGGTCATCTGATTTTACTACACCTGGAATCAGATGCCTGAGATTTGAAACTATTTACAACCTTTGACTTTAGGCAAAGCCTGGAAAAAAAAAATAGTAAAATGATCAATGGGATAGTGGTGAGGTGATCTCTGAGGTATAGTCCACCTCTAGATTCTATATGCTGGTGTTCCTGGAGACATTTGGCAGGGCTCAGGGCTAAGGATAATACGGCATTTTACTGGATTACAGATTTAGAGGCAGAAAAGAAAATAAGTCTTAGTATATGTGCCACAGCAAGGACAAATATGAAGAATTCAGAGAAGCATGAAAACCTTATCTGAATAGATTCAGAATAAAATAAACAGAACCAATATCATATACATAAAGACTAAATTCTGTGTAAGTATAGTGACCAACAAACTTGGCCTTGAGGAGAAACGGTGAGAAAATTCACCTATTTTTTTCTTTGCAGTGGTTGTGGACTATGGGAATGGAATATTGCATATATTGTCAGGCACTGTTGATCTTATTTGGTTTTGCTGAAATACTTTTTTTCCTTTTTCTTTAAAAAAAAGTTAATTGATACAAGAGATAGTTCATTTGATAAAAGAAAAGATAGGGGCAGCTAGGTGGTACAGTGGATAGAGCTCTGGCCTTGGAGTCAGGAGGACCTGAGTTCAAATCCAGCCTCAGACACATAATACTTACTACCTGTGTGACCCTGGGCGAGTCACTTAGCCCCATTTCCTAGCCAAAAAAAAAAAAAGAGAGAGAGAGAGAAGATAAAAATATATTCAGAAATAAAAATGATCTGAACTAAAATATAGGAATCAAATATTTTTAAAAGATTTAGAAGCAGCAAAAATCTTACAGAAGGCATGTGGAGTCAGCTCCAACCAGAATTCATTGTTAAATTTTCACTGTAAGCAAAGTTAGTCAATGCTACAAATCTGGGCTTGATTTATTGTTTTGTTGATTATCTAGATTTGAAAAAGTCATGGAGAAAATGTTAATAATGCACAAAAGTATGTCCTAGAGAATCTCTACCATGTGATTTATTACCTGGAGATGGTCGAGGAAATGCCTTCACAAACCTGCCCTGATTCACACACAGATGTTTGAGAGATGCTCAGGAGGTGCTGGCCAGACTCTTGAAGATCATGGACACTGCCAAAGGACTTGATATCCACTAAAGCTACTCTTATAGTGGGCTTCTTTACTCTCCCGATTGTAATTTTGCTTGTTTTATTAGTTCTGTTCATGTTATGGATCTGTCACCCGTTCTGTGAGCTGCTTATCATTTCTGCTTGAACTGACACTGATTTGGGAACAGAGGCCTTTGTACTGAAA
Source organism: Vombatus ursinus (assembly GCF_900497805.2). Classification (NCBI taxonomy): domain Eukaryota; kingdom Metazoa; phylum Chordata; class Mammalia; order Diprotodontia; family Vombatidae; genus Vombatus; species Vombatus ursinus. Next base: position 56,446,305 of record NW_020954557.1, read on the forward strand.
GTTCATCATTCACAATTTGTTTGCGGTGTTTATGCAGAAGCCCATCGAATGGTCTCTACCTTCCTTTCTTATCAATAGTTCAAATCCTCATGGAAGAACACTATGACAAAAGTGGGGAGAAAATGGGTGCCTCAACCATTTGAACACCTACTGAGTGACTTTCATAAATTGCCAAAGTCTATGAGTTTTGGTATGCAGAGATAAAATGAGCCATTGGGTAGAGGCTTTTCCAGATTCTGCTGACAAGTCATACCGCCACCAGGGTTTTTGAATGGATGACCTGGACAAATCATTCCCATGTGATGCCTGCCATGACTGACCTTGGCGCAGGAGAGAAAACAATCCTTATGGACCCTGGTCCCAGTTAAGCTGAAAAGGAACCCTAACAGCAATCGGTGGTCTTTGGCTACTTATTTATTTGACTGTGATAATTAAAACCCAATCCCTTGCTGGCTATCTAGTGTGTATTCGTTGTTTGCCTTTTATGCCCTGCTTTCAGAAGAACAGGACAGCCCAACAATTATGTGTGTCTAATTCACCATGTCAGCTGTGCTTTTAACTGGAGGAACTGCTGGATATGGGCTGTATTGTCTTTGGGGAAAGGGATGATACTGATGGAAGTGGGAGTAGGCATCTAGGACTTGTGTAATTATTATTCTGTTTTTAACAATATTTTATTTTTCCCCCAGTTACATGTAAAAACAATTTTTAACCTTTTTTTTTTTAAGTTTTGAGTTCCAAATTCTATCTCCCCCTTCCCTGAGATAGTAAGCAATCTGATATAGGTTATACATGTGCAGTGATTATTCTTTTTCAATCAATTAGACAAACTTAGATACATGGGCTTATTCACTGATTCACTTTTAATAAGGAAAAGATCACCAACCTTTCAAATTCTCACCCTCTTTGAGCTTAAGACTTATTGTCAGGCCGCCAGTCCTGTGTTGCAAGTAAAATGGGAAATGCATTCCATGAAGAAGGATGAGAATGAGAATGGCTTAATCTCTTGGCTCCCAAATTTTTCACGGTTAAAGTATCTGTTTTGGGGGTTTCTGTTGTGTGTCGTCGTCAGGATTGCGTGCTACTTATGTTTACAGTTTCTCCCTTGGTCCAAAGAATTGATTCTCAAGTTGACTCCTAAATTACCCTATGATGAGGATGATGATGATGAGGATGATGTTGTTGTTTATCCTTCCATTCTCAAAGACTACCATGACATCAAGAATGTGATGCCATGCCTTGCAGGTAAATTGGATTTAAGTGACAGAGGCCTGTGCAAAGTCACCAGCCTCACTTTCTTCTTTGGAGCCATCTGAGTCCAGTGGCAAGATATAGATCAGGACAACTGGAGATGGCCCTAGATAATGTAATGTAACAATGATGCAATATGAGAGGAGCTAATGTGGTCCTATTCCCTTCTCATTGAAGCATGCCCCAATTAGGACTGTTTTACCCTTCCATGGAAATTGTTTACTCTTGTCTATAAAAAGTAGCACATGGTTTGAATTGGGCTGGCCCGCCCAATTTATTGTCTTGGAGTGCTGAATAAAATCCTTTTAACTTTCAAATAAGTAAAGAAAAGTGTATCCTTTGTTGTTTGGTTGTTATACATTTACTAGTGTACCATGCCTTAGATGTCACCTAGTTCCAACTCTCTCATTTTACAGATAAGAAAAATGAGGAAATGGAGGCCTGGAGGTCTACCATGGCAGGCAAACAATAAGTATGGACTATAGCTAGGATTTAAACCCAGATCATTTGTCTCAAAATTCAGTGCTCTTTTTATGGTACAGTAATAAACTACATAATAATAATAATATAATAATAAACTACACTTATTAATTAAAAGTATTATTTAGAGATTTTTGTTTCTTGATATTTATTGACATATATATGCAAGTAGAAATAATTTTTACTTAGAAGTTGATTGATTTTGCTCAGTGTACATTCTCTGGAGCTTAGATAGAAATAGGATTTAGAACTGCAAGCGACCTGAGATGACATTCAGTTCAACTCTCTCGTTTTACATATGAGAAAATTGAGACACAGATGGGTCAAGGGCCTTACCCAAGGCTACAGTTGGCATCTAAGGAAGGATTTAAACTTGTCTTCCTGACTCCAAATCCAGTATTCTTAGACGCTATTTTGGAAGCAAAGGAATTCAATTCGACACATGTTTATTTAGAAACAAATAAGAGAGGCACTGGAGTATAGTGGAAGGAGATGTTGGACCTGCAGTTCATAAAGACCTAAGATAAAATCCTAGCCTTGCTAGCTAGGATCATGGCCAAGTCATTTAGCCTTTAGTGAGCCATAGTTTTCCCTCCTAACATGGGAGTGATAATACCTGTAATACCTAACTCAAGAAGTGCTTGTGAGAATCTGGAATTAACATATCTAAAAGACTTTGTAAATCTTGAAGTTTCCAGTGGAATACATTCCAAGCATGGAGAACAATATATGCAAATGCATAGAGATAGGAGATGATCCTAATATAGAAGGGAGAGACAAGAATGAATATATTAAATATCTAGAGAACCATTTTATCGTACATTGCTCTACTATTTGGGGTATTAATTATTGTTCTGAGCCTGTGATTTCACTGGTCTAGGGGAACTAGGTGAGGAAACTTGGCATCTACAAATGAAGTCTGGCAATTTAAAGCCTTGGTTGCTTAGGGCACTGAGACAGTAAGTGGTTTGACCTGGGTAAGGTAACCTGCACTTATCTGAATTGGAACATGAACCCTGGTCTTCCTCATTCTTAAGTTTTCTCTCTAACCACTATACTGCACTAACCACTATACTGTTTCTCATGTTAGTTATAATACATTTATGTGCACACCTCCTAGGAATAGTCTAAATATTAAGTGTTGAATAAACTAAGTGAACACACAAACAACAAGAACTAATTTCAGCAATTTCTTTACAATGTAGTCCATTTGGGAAAACAACACAATCCTTCATAATAACAATAGAATTATCTGAGTCTGAAAGGTCAACTGGTTTTATTTTCCTTGTGGCAGGGCCACACCTAAGCCAGGAGGAGTATTTATCTTATTTTAAAGACCTCCAGAAAAGGAAGGCTTATAAATTCCCATTCCAGTATTTAAAAGTTAATTTTAAAAGGTGGGGCATGAACTGGGTAGCCCCTGCTACCTTTGGTCTCTAAAGGCATGCCATACCAAAGAGTATTTTATAATTTTAAAATTTTATAATTTATTGAGGGGAGAGAATTTAAACTGACCTCTACTCTTTTTCACTTAGGAAACTCTCTCCTATGTGTCAATTGCTTTTTCTGTTTGCTTTTTTTCCCTTCTAGTATCAGGGGGCTGCTGAATATTCTATGTTAGAACCCTTCATATAGGAATCTAAAAACATTTTTAAAATCAGTCCTCAGTCTTCCCTTCTCAGGTCTCCATTATCCCAATTCTTTTAAATTTATTAAAGTTATTATTTTTCAACTCTTTACTCAACTTTGTATCTTTCTGATTACATTTCTCTACAGTGTGCAATATTACTTTGAGTTTTTTCCCCCAAGAAACTGATAGGATTTAGTAATTCAACCCTTCCACAGACATACCCTTATAAAACCAGAGAAATTTTGACTGTCTGAAGTCCAGAATTATTTGGTTACAAGCTTGGCTGTATTCTTCCAGCTGTATAGTTGATGAAAAGATTTTTCTTCATATGTTCAAAATTGGCACGTGGAAAACAATTAGGATGATTCACGGAAGAGGAGAAAAAATAGTTCATTTATTCACAGAATATTTACTAAGTGCCTAATTTGCTAAGTGGGATAAAAAAAGGATTTTTTATTTCAAGGGGCTTACATTCTAGTAAGCAATATGACATACCACACTAGTTCAGGCCCTTATCACCTCTTGCCTGGACTACTATAATAGACTCCATATTGGCTTCTCTGCTCCAAGTGTTCTCCATTTCAATCCATCCTTCACCTTGATGCCATGTTGAATTTCCTACAGTACAGGTCTGGTCATGTCACTCTTCTGTTTAATAAACTTGAGTGACTCTCTATAATTTCTAGGAGTAAATATAAATTCCTTCCTCTGTGTGTGTGTGTGTGTGTGTGTGTGTGTGTGTGTGTGTGTGGTCCTTTACAACATGGTTCCAACCTACTCTTCTACATCCATACACATTACTCCCCTGGCATTCCATAAGGTCCAGGCAAGTTGGGTTCTTTGCTCTTCCTAATGTCCTGTTTATCCCATGCCTACAATGTACGCTCTTTAAGAATCTTTTAAAACAAATGAAGCTCCACATTCCACATGAGGATTTTCCTCCTCCCCTCATCAGGTGTGTTCCTCACAAAATCACTTTGTATCTATCTTGTATATTCCTATATATGCACTTGATGTCTCTTCTGATAGAATGTAAATTTCTTGATTGACAGGGACTGTTACACATTTATTTTTGTACCTGGCACATAATAGACACATACTAAATGGTTGCTGAGGGCAGATGGGTGGTGCAGTGGATAGAGTACTGGGCTTGGAGTCAGGAAGACGAGTTCAAATGTGGCCTCAGACATTGAGGCCTAAAATGATCTTGGAATAACGGAGTCACATTCCCACAAGAATGAGTAGGTAATCTTGGATATTGCATATACTGTTTCAGTCCTTAAGAACAAATAATAAAACATTTATCATGCAGCTGCAAACTTGCTGCTTCATCTACAACCAGCTAGATATTGTAGCTGTCAGTCTACTGACTGACAGTAGTCAGTACTTAGACCATTCCTAAGTGATACTGGATTCATGTTTCCACTAGGCTACTCTTTACATAATGACTCAGAAACTTTGGACTGAGGTCTCAACTCTTATTGAAGGTATGGGGTCTAGACTTGGGAGCCAACATTTTTCCTATTGGTGCTGTGTCAATGTCAAGGACTTCTAATTAGATCTTTCCTAAGCTATCTTATTGCTCATGTAGTAAGGGACGTGGATACAGCATTAGGCCCTGATAAGATGGAGTCTGCCACTACCATTCTCTATAGATTGGGAACTCCCTGAGGACAGGGACTGTCTTTTTCCTCTTTTCATATTGTAGCACATAGCACAATGCCTAGCACATAGTACTAGCTGAATTAGTGTTTAGTCATGGTGCAACTAGGTGGCACAATAGATAGTGTGTTGGCCCTGTGGTCAGGAAGATCCATCTTCCTGAGTTCTAATCTGGCCTCAGACACTTATTGGCTGTGTGACCCTGAGCATGTCACTTAACCCTCTTTGCTCAGTTCCTCATCTGTAAAATGAGGTAGAGAAGGAAATGGCAAACTATTCCAATATCTTTGCTAAGAAAACCCCAAGTGGGGTCACAAAAATCTGGACACGACTGAAATGATGAAACAACAAATGTTTATTGACTGACTCGGTCAGTCTGTCCTGCCTTTTCCTATCTCACATCTCAATCTCTAAGTCCTTTATATTGCCTATAGCAGTTCTCCAAACTGCCTTGTCTCATCACTTTTGTATGTACAGTCTCCTCCCTCTCCCCAAATGCTATCCACAGATCAGCTGGGGAAGAGGCAAGGTGATCCTTACTCACTTCTTTGGCTTAAGATATTGTTGACTCAAGATGAGTGATAAAATGTAATGGGAGCAGAGTAACATACAAAACCAGTATCAACCATTAACACTTAAATTGAAATAAATTTAACAAATTAACTAACCTAAATATCTAACAGAGCAGAGAAAAAATGGATCTAAACTGGGGCAAATTTCATTGTAAAAAAAAAGGCAGGAAAGCTTGGGAAGTATTAGGATACTGTCTTATAGGACACAATAGTTGGGAGCTATAGGTATTCATGTGTCAGCATGGGGTTACTAGGCACCTGGGAGCCCTTCCAAAGGGAGGAACTAATATGGAAAGGACAAGAGAGACACCACCAGTAAATTTTTTCTTCTCTTTTCTTTTTCTTTTTTGAGGCAGCTTTTCTTCTGTTATTCATCCACCCTGGATCAGGGTCCCAAAAGGTATCATTTAAGTGGACAGAGAACATCAGCAGTTTTAGAGAAAGATTCTCCCTCTACAGGTAGAGAGGATTAGTCTCTTAGTTCTTAAAAAGCATTTTTGCATTTCACAGCCATCCCCAAAAGGAAACAATCCCTGTGGAGATGGGTCCACCTACATCACCACCAAGCACTGACCAACTGCCACAGACAGGTAACCCCAAAAGGATGCCCAGGAATGCCCAAGAATTCCAATGCCACCCAGAGCATTGGTCCTGCTTTTAGATGAGTCCCTGAATCCTTAATCCTGAGAAACAGACCTTGTGCAAATGAGAGCTGGCAACTGCTTTTGCAGGTGCTGAAGTCCCTACTTCCTCAGCAACCACAACTATTAGAGAACCAGAGAAGAAAGTTCTTGACATCAAAAACCTTGGCACCATCAAATGGCTCAAGGTCAGAAATGAGTATAATTTTATCAGCGGAAAAAGAAAATGCATTATTACCTTCTGCTTTGTTACTACACTCTAAGGACCACAGGATCTTTCCATCTCATAGATGAAACCTGCTACAAGAGCTGTCTCTCTCAAAAGAATGTGAACCCTCATCAGAATGTGAACTTCTTAAGAACAGAGCCTATCCTCTTTTCTATTATATCCCTAGCACTTAGCATAGTGCTTTGCATATAATAAGTACTTAAGAAATGCTTTTTTATCCATCCACTCATTCATTTCTTTGTTTAGCTGGAAGCTGATATGATTGCATTTTACCAAAGAGGAAAAAAAGCACCGCAGATCATCTGTAAGAAACAGACCATTGGTCCATCTTGAAAGTACAGAACATTGGAGCTAGAAGTGACCTTAGGGATAATTTAGTTTCATGGTCTCAAACACAATTGGGAATCTTTTAAGCTTATAGAATAATAATAGGTGATTTTATATATTGCTTTAAGTTTCATAATTATATTTATTACATTATGTATATTATCTAATTTGATCCTCAAAACAACCCTATGAATTAGGGTATAATACTCCCATTCGTCAGATGAAGAAAATATGTGCTATTTCTTTCTTACAAAACTATCTAAATCTTAGTTTTCTTCACCTACATTTGTTATTCCCATTATCTATAGAATGAGAAAAAGGGACTAATAAAATCACTTAAGGACCTTCAAGTAGTCTAATCAAGATATGTACCACCTTTTGAAACTCCTGATAGTGTGGTTTCCTCATTTTAAAGATGAGAAAATTCCAGTTTAGAGATAAATGAAGTCCAACTGCACAGGAACATAGTTTACAGCTGGAAGTAACTTCAAGTCATCTGATATAATTCTTTCATTTTGCAGATGAAGAAACTGAGGCACAAACACTTGCACAAGGTCATACAGGCAATAAATGGAAGAGATGGGATTCAGACCCAAGTTCTCTGACCCAGATTTCTTGATGGTTAATATCCATGCGCTCACCAGTTGGTCTACAGCATTTATTGATCACAGATACCTTGTGGAACTTGATATTAGATACTGTGGGAGTTTAAAAGAGAAAGACTCTGTTCTAGAGTTTATAGAATGTACATGCATTTAAGAGCCAAAGAACAAGTCCCATGGAGCATTGTGTAGGGGTGTATAGCAATATGAACCTTAGAGCTTATTACAATGAATTTTTTTTGCCTTTTTTTGGGGGGGGGAGACAATTGGGGTCAAGCGACTTGCCCAGGGTCACACAGCTAGTAAGTGTCATGTGTCTGAGATCACATTTGAACTCAGGTCTTCCTGACTCCAAGGCTTGAGCTCTATCCACTGCACCACCTAGATGACCCTATTGCAATGAATTTTAAGGAATTGCTTGGTTTATTTTGTTGAACTTAAATTTTATTGTGCAAAATACCCCTTGACAAATGGGACACTGCTTAGAAAAGTAAATAGAATTAGAATTACAGCAGGAATGTGCTGTGTGACTTTTTTTTTTTTTTTTTTTTTTTGGCTTGGCAATGGGGTTAAGTGATTTGCCCAGGGTCACACAGCTAGTGTCAAGTGTCTGAGGCTGGATTTGAACTCAGGTCCTCCTCACTCCTGGACCAATACTCTATCCACTGTATCACCTAGCTGCCTCTTTGTGTGACCTTGTGTCTTAGTCTATTCAACAAATCCCAATGGCTCCCTACGATCTCTACAAGAGTTCCTAACTAGGGGTCCACAAATTTTTAAAAAATACATATTGTGACAACCGTATTTCAAACAAATTGATTTCCTTTGTAATCTTATGTAGCTTATTTTATGCATTTAAAATATTATTTTTAAAAGGGGAGGAGTCCACAGCCTTTAACAGATTGACAAATGGGTTTATAACACAGAAAAAAAGTTAATAACTCCTTCTGTAGAATGAAATACAAACTCTTCTGTTTGGCATTTAAAGTGCTTCATAAACTGGACTCTCTCCTATCTTTCCAGTGTTACCCAATGTTTCCCTTCACCCTCTCTACTATCCAGCCATACTGGTCTATGTGCTATTCCTCAAATTAAGTTACTACATCTCCTATCTCCATGCCTTTGAACTAGCTGACCCCCCATGCCTGGAACACTTTTTCTCCCAGTCTTCACCTCAATCTCTGGATTCCTATAAGACTCAGATCAGTCTTTTCAGGGTCTCTCTGCGGCTAGTTACTTCCTTTTTAAGGTTCCCATCTATCTACTCTGAGTATCTTCTATGTACTGATTGTTGTGCATAGTGTCTCCCCGAATAGAATGTAAGCCTCTTAAAGGCAAGAACTGTTTCTGGTTTTTTTTTCCGCTTTTGTTTCAGAGCTTAGCACAAAGCTTGTAAATAGCATTTACTTAATATATTCTTGTTGACTGATTGACCCAGAGTTCTGAGTTTCCTCATGGGCAAATACTGGGGTTTGTTCAAATAAGATAATGTCTCATTATCTTGCAAGTCTATATTATATGATTCTAAGACTTCTTAAATCATTCTAAGGAAAGAATAAGAAATCTGCAATGCATTTGCATAGTTCCCATTAAAGTGCTCAACCATGACGCCATGAAGGACATCACGGTACCTTCATGCACAGTTTCTACTGGTCTCTGCAGGAGCACAAGGAAATATTTTTTTTTTAAGTGAAGTTTTTAGGTAGTTTTTTTTAAAATTATCTCCACAGTCTTCTTTTTAGTTCTCTTCTCCTATCAATAGCATTTCTACAATGCCTTCCATCCCTATTGCTTGAATTCACACTAACTCAGGTAATCATTGTTCTCCTGCTTTCCACATTTTTCCTTTTTATTCAATAGGAATTTTATTTCATGACTTATATTTATATCCTAACTGACTGATACTAAGGGGTTACTACAGCCAACAATTTACATTTTCAGGCAGTAGTAAGCAAGTAGAGAGTATTCAATGATGGGAGAGGGGATTTTCTTCTTGGGCTTGAGTTAAAGATAAAATTGCCTTAACTCAGTCCAAATATAGGGTCTGTAAACTTTAAATATATAGGTAGATAGAGAGACAAACAGATAGATAGCTTTCAATAGAATTCATTTTATTTGTAATCCTATGCATTTTAAAACATTATTCTGAGAAGGAATTTCCACAGGTTTCTTTCAAAGAGGTCCAAGACACAAGAAAATGTTAAGAACTCCTGTTTCTAGTCCTTTCAGGGTCCCTGGGACAGAAGGGACAGAAGGTTACTTGGATCTTTCCACCCAACATCCTTCTTTCCTCCTTCCTTTCCTTTTCATCTTCAACCCTAACCCATCCACAAGACTTCTCTTCTCTCTGTTCTCTCTCATTTTTCCCTAGGGATCCACCCATGGTTTTGTATTCTACTCCTCCAACATAGTGATTCTGCAGTACCCCCTCATAGGAAATTATGCCTTTCAAGTACTGCAAAGTCTAAAGATCCAGAGCTCTGACTTCCTTAATCTGTGTACAGTAGCACCCAATGCACAGCCCTGGAAACACAGAAACTCTGGATGGGTAAGTGCAATGATGCCCACGGGTAGAGTTCAGGGCATCTCAGATCTGGGCATGGAGATAGGAGAAGAGAATGTTTGTTTTCACTGGACAAACACAAATTAATAGTCATTTGAATTGTGACTTGCATAATTACAATACAGTAGCAATAGTTGGAATTACTATAGCATTTTAATGCAAAGCATTTTCAATACATTATTTCATATGTTCCTCACAAATACCTTGGGAGGTAGGTGTGATTATTTCCCTTTTACAAATGAGGAAATTGAGGCTGAGACTGGTTAAATGACTTGCCCAGAGTCGCATAATTGGTAAGAGTGAGACAGGATTCAAATTGAGGTCCTCCTGCCTCCAAGTCCAACCTTCTAGTTCTTGTTCCACCTAGTTTTCTCTACAGGCAATAACAATAGAGAGTATTTAAGTGTGAGAATAAATTTGCTGTAAGTTTTATTTGATCACAACAGTAAATTCTAAGGCAAAGGTTGCCCTTAGAGGAAAGGTCTCAAGATCTTAAGAATGAGATTCTTTCTAACAAAACAAACAATTCTATCTAAAGAACTGTCTTCTTTTATTATTTTATTGCTACATTTTTTGGACCCATATGTGTCAGTATGTTATTTGTTATTGTTGTTTTCTTTTATGCCAAGAAGCAGCCTGATTTATTGACTAGAGCGCTGGACTTTGAACCAAGAACTGGGTTTGAGTCGTGCCTCTGCATTTACTAGCATTGAGACCTTGGACAAGTCACTTTAAATCTCTCTGGGCCTCAATTTCCTCACTCTTAGAATAGGGGATTGAATTCAGTGACCATCATGGTTTCATTCATTGTGTGTAAATGTTTGTTTGTATTTATATGTGTGTATGTAGGTATATGTGTATATGTATATATATATATATACACACACACACATATATGCATTCCTGTTATATGCTTGCTATATATATACACACCCACACATATACATATATCATATAAATACATATACACACAGTATACGCATATATGTGTATAATTATACACACATGTGTACATGCTGTGTATGTGTTTGTGTATACACACGAATGAAATCACATATACTCACAGAAAATGAAATCCTGTAGATCCATGCACACATTCATGTATTTTAACATTTCTTTCATTATCCTGCACCACCTTAGACAAGTGTTCTATATTTCTGTGAATTCTTCATATTCATTGCTTATTACAACTTAAATTATATTTTTAAAAAGACTGCAGTGTTCTAATAACACTTACGGAAGCAGAAGCCAAATAAATAAGAGTGGCACTTCTCCATGAGAATAGTGTTAGAACCATCAAAGCTAAGAACGAGGTAAGGTTGTCAATGAATTCAAAGGACAAGAAAGGATTTTTTTTTAAAAGTAGCTCTGTAAGTACCTAAAAGATCACAAAAAAAATAAGACAGAAAAATGGATGGATAAGGATTAATACGTGGATGACCATAATGAATGATGGAGGGAATGTGGGGATTATAATTGCTCAACCTACAAGAAAAAACACTGAGGCAGAGCTCTGAGCCAATGGCACTTTATTAAAAGTTCTGTGGTCTCCTCTAATGAAGTGGACCTCAGATCTTCTGATCTGAGATTCCCCCTTCTTCCAGGAGGTTTGTTTTTATAGGACTCAAATATGCAAAATAGGCATGGTGATATACAGAATCTCATTGGTTGATACACCTTGCTCTTGAGGGCCAAAAAAGACATATGGGGGTGAGGTGTCACAGGTTGGGTGAAACATGGTCATAAGTGGTCATAAGATGGTCACTTGCTCATGGTGGATAAGAGAGAGGACTTTCTATGTAATTGAGTCACCTTTGCCACATTGGGCTTGGTTATCATGGCAAGGAAAACAAAGATGGAGGGCCCCTAGTTAGCTTCTTATGATGAAGCAAGTGAACTTACAATCTGCAGTTCACAGCTCTGGATTCTGATATACAGAATTTATAATCACTACCTCTACGGAATCAAATTGATTAATATTGATTGGAATAGGGTAGGGGTCCAAACGAATTATTTCCCACAGGAAGACAACTACTTGACTTGCACTATTTTGTTTATTTCTGGTGGGGGGATGATCTTTTGCTATTGGAAGTATGGATCAAAAATTGTTAACTATGAGTTGAAACCAAGATAAGAGTAGAAATGAGAGAGCACTTAGTGATTAGCTAGTTAAAAGAATTCAAATAACAAGTAAATTGAGACCCAGAGAAGTGAAATGATTTGCCTAGTGTCATAAAGATTGTGACAGGCAAGATTTTGAACCCAGGTCCTGACTCCAAAACTAGCTCTCAGATATCAATCAGTAAACATCTATTAAGGGTTTATTACTACTATTAGGTGAGTTCCTGTGGCAATACAATGAAAAAAAGTGAAATAATCCTTGCCCCCCCAAAGAGCTTAAGTTTTATTGGATCCACACATATTGAGTCACTTCAACCTGACTCCCTGTTACCCCATTTGAGGCTTTCTTTGGGTAAAGATACTGAATTGGTTTGCCATTTCCTTTCCTTTTTTTTTTCTCCTGAAATTGGGGTTAAGTGACTTGCCCAAGGTCACACAGCTAGTAAGTTGTCTGAGGTCACATTTGAACTCAGGTCCTCCTGACTCCTGGGCTGATGCTCTCCACTGCGCCACCTAGCTGCCCCTGCCATTTCCTTCTTCAACTCATTTTACAGATGAAGAACTGAGGCAAAGACGGTTAAGTGACTTGCTCAGGGTCACACAGCTAGTAAGTGTCTGAGGCTGGATTTGAATTTGGGAAGATGAGTCTTAATGGTTCCCAGCCCAGTGCTCTCTCCACCTTGCCACTTAACTACCTCTATACATGAGTATACACAAACAACCCATACAAAATAAGTCATGGAAATTGCCTTTCAGTGTTGTTGGAGGCAGTCGCTATCATTTTGCCCACAACTGTTCCATCGTTTTTGCCGACTAAATTTCCATGTAAATGGACATGTGACCCTATATGCCTAAGATCAAGTGATGTCAGTTTACATCTGAACTCAGGTCTTGTGAGATAAAAGATCTTGGTTTGCTCAGCGTGTGTGTGTGTGTGTGTGTACGTGTGTGTGTGTGTGTGTACGTGTGTGTGCGCGCGCTGAGGGGTGGGGATGGCAGGCAGAGTGGGAAGGGTTCAGACCTCTGATTGTACAGGTGCAGGGAATTCTTTCCGAAGAAACTATTTCTACCACTGCCCACCCTCCTCTGCTGTTCATTTTCAATTCTTCAGCAGTTGTCTGGGACAGTATGTAAGATGTGGCTTTCAGATGGACACAGCTGGTATATTAAAGAGGCAGGACTCGAATCCAGGTCTTCCAGGCTCCGAAAATGGCCCTCTCTATTAATTCCCTAATTCTGGCAGCCTTTCATAATTTTTATTACCAAGAAGTTGGAAGTTCTCCCTCTCCTACTACAGATCTCTACCTTTACCGACCTCTTTTTGCCCTCCTCTCATTTCATACCATCTTTTAAGTACCTACTATTTGCAAGTCTCCCTTGTTGACCCTTAAGATACAAAGTATTCCCTAAGTACAGTCCCTGCCTCTAAGGCACGGTAGGGATAATGCGCATACCCATGAAAGGTGAGGTAACTTGTATTTAGAGGATTACCTGGGGGAAGATTGTCAGAAAAAGCTTCCAGTTGGTGGTGGTCACAGATCTCTCTCCCCAAGGACAGAAGGATTCCCAGAAGCCTAGGTGAGGAGGGATAGCATTCTACCCATGAGGGTGGGTGAACCCATTTAAGCTAGACTCTGAATTTTTAAATTTATATAGTTCCTCCAACTCTCCAATGCCCCAGGCTCCCGGACCCCATGCTCCTTTTCTAAAGGTGTAGATAGCTTTACCCAGGTAGGGAGAGAGAGATCTCTTTCCCATCCACACACACGCAAACAGGCATAGGCTGCCGGGCAATGCTCAAACTAAGCCCAGACCCTAAATGACCTTACCAGGCCCAAGCACCACCTCCACTCAGGGAGAGGGGCGGGTCAGGAGGGCCCTTACTCTGTATCGGCTTCTCCCCCTCCAGAAGCGCACACAGCTGGAGCCCTGCCTGCGGAAGGTGTAGCCCGCGCCTCTGCAGCCGGGCTCGCCTCAGTGCCCACAAACAGGGCCCCTCCGTCTGTCCCTGGGTGGAGTGAGGTTGGCGGGGAGGGAAATGAGTGTAGAGATGAGGGTGGGGTGGGGGCGACCCACAAGTTTCTCCTCCTCCGTCCCAGCGGCCGCCTAGCTGCGGGCTCCTTGTAGCCTCTGGGTGCCGGGACTGTGTTAGCCGGGGTCTCAGCCCTCTTTACTAATGTTTAACCCAGGGCTGGAAACTTGGGAACGACCTGTGACACCGCACCCGGAGAAAGCGAAAAGCAGAGCTCCGGCTTCTCACCTCTTACTTTTGCTTTCTGCCTTGGCTCAGGGAAGACCAGCTTGAGGGGTGTTTCCGACAATGAAGGTCAGTAAGTAATGACATCTTGCCTTTCTTCGGCTCTTAGGTTTTTGGGGTCACTGTCCTATGCCTTCAGTGAAATTGGGCGCCACGGCACACTGCTCACGGGTTGAAATGAATTTTCGCAGCTCTCCTAGTCAGTTGAGGGAAGGTGCCCGAGCTTTTCTGCACAATTGGTTTCAGTCCCAGAGGACTTTTTTTTTGGGGGGGTGGCACAGGGAATCGGATTATGTTAGCAAGATAGAAAATGCACACAGTTTGTCATAGGTAATCGTAGATTTAGGGCTAAAAGTTTTGTTTTCATTCAAGCACACGCCGAAGAAACAATTCTTGTGCTTTCAAGGATGTGAATAATCATCTTCCTAAGTCATAATCACATGCAAACTCTGCCACTGACATTCACAAAGGCCTGTCCCACTGGATTCTTATTCAAATAGTGTGTAGAGAAGATAGCCAGCAGAACTGAGGAAGTTCAGAAATCTGACTTTCCTTACCAGCATTGACACTTGTGTCCTTGATCTCTCTGGGCCTCAGTTTTATTTTCTGTAAAATGTTGGGAGTCCGAGGTCTCTTCCAGAGATCCTCAACACAAACTTCCCTATTGACCCCTTTCTCCCTCAAGGTTAACACATGCACCAACTTACAAACCAATATAAAGCCATCAGTAATATGTCATTCTAATATTCCTCATCATTTCCTGTTTTTGCAGACAGTATGGGGTCTCTTAGTGTTGTTGGGGGCAGTTGCGGTCATTTTGATCATAACTATTCCATCGGTTTTGCTGACCCAAAAAAGTAAGTCTGAAACTTTGGTCTTTAAAGTGAAAAAATCATAGGAACAAGAATGTTGCTCTTTCTCATCATAATTAAGAAATCAGCACTGCTTTTGGGGTGTTAACTTTTGTAGGGTCTCAGTTGCCTTTAAGATAACTGAGCTTTTTCATAAAACCTAATCTGTTGTAGAGCCTTGGTAATTGTCAACTTTGTGGGCCCACTGTTATCAACACTTTGTATCTTCGCTATGTTTAGCACTGGGCTCTGCTACCTGGAGGCACATAATAAATCTTTATTGTCCTTAGTGCTCAGGCAGTAATTATTTAATCACTAAGTAACTTTTGTAGAATACAAAGCCTTTGAGTGCTGAGTATTTTTCCTCGGTGTTTGTATTCCCTATCTCTAAAATCAGAGAAAGTCTTGTACATCCAAAGTGCTTACTTACTACATGCTTGTTGGATTGGTATTAACATGCTATACAAGGAAAAATTCCAGTAAAAGAAACTGACTTTACAGATCCCAGTCATAGCTAATCTGCGGTTCCATGTAGACTAGCAGAAATAACTTCCCCTCCCCCATAAGATTTAAAGAAAAAGGGAAATAATTTAGTTTATTTCAAGGGTGCTGAAATGTGGTTTAAAAAAGGCAGAACAAAAACTCATCTCTTTTTTGGTTGGGAGGGCTGGAAGAAACTGTATGAGTGTTTTTAGATCTGGAACAATTTTATCATGTCAATACTGCTTGTGATGCTCAGTAGCATCACATAGGTAGCTGCTCAGTTAAAGGTACCTCAGTTTTCTTCTACTCAATTGTATTTCCCACTGGTCCTTATCATTAACAGGTACAAAGTACACATTAATCAAATGTTGAATATTAATTAACTGCCAGTTTCTGATTGAATTCTCTTTCCCCAGCATCCTCTTTAAATTCTTAATTTGCTTGAAAATTCAGAAGCCAGCACTGAATAAGATGCATCATTTGCTCAAAAAGAAGCATTACCTTGGAATTTTTTTTAGTCCAGACAGGTGATTTCATTTCTGTGTAGGGATCTCTTCTCTCTCTCTCTCTCTCTCTCTCTCTCTCTCTCTCTCTCCCCCCCTTCCTTCCTCTCCCTCTTTCTTCCTCCCTACCCCCCTTTATCATTGCATGCTAGTAACTGCTCAGCAGTATCTTTAGTCTTATAGAGCCTTAAATCTTTATAATCTTAGAGAGCTAAGATTGTGAGAGATTAAGTGAGTTTGGGGAGGGGACTGTCATTCCTTTAAATGGATCATGTATAGGTGTAGTGCATAGAGTACTGTGTCTTAGGCAGCTCTCTAAAGTCATCTTTAAAGACTACTCCAAAGATTTACCTTCAAATTCTTGAGTGGTTTTTTCCATTCCTGAGATGAAAGGGATGTCAGAGGTTATTTAGTCCAACACAAGTGAAGTGAGTTTTCACATATAGTTTCCCTAGTCACTAGAGAATTTGAAATAGAGTATTTAAACGACTGGATAGTCTCAGTCCAAATTCCATAATCAAAGTTCGTAATTATTCTCTGCAGTTTACATAACTCTATTCAGGTAGTTTCTCACAGGTATATTGTAATTACAGTTAAAAGAGGTCATATATACCAAGAAAGTTAAAGGCAAAATAATCTGATAGGGTTAACCCTAGTTACATTTATTGTATTTCCTCTGTCTTAGTTTTTGGAAAGCTAAGTCTGACTTATGCTTGTGTCTAGCCCTGAAATAAATCAAAGCCATGAGTTGAGGAATAAAGCATCTTTAATTGAGATTACAGGATAGCAAACCTATCACCCTGGGGGATGTCCAGTGGATTTCCCAAAGAGACCTATGAAAAAGTTTTTGTAGTTTTAGGAGGGGAGTGGAGGGGAGGAGATAGGTGAAGTAGCAAGGCCTGGTCATGAGACCCAAGTGGCCCTTAAGCATCCGGGCAAGGAAAGCCACCTCATTCTGGCAGTTTTGCCTTTCATGCCACGAATCCTAATGGAAGGGGGCAAGGGCACTAGAAGTTGGGATCCAGCTTGAGCAGGGCTCCCTTGCAGGGCAAAATCCCTAGGTGGGGGGGATGTAGGGTATGCTTTTGTTCAACCTAATCAATAGTAAATAACTTAAGAGTAGGGATGCAAGGGCATTACTGAAATCCTGACATTACAAGGACCATTTAAGGGAATGGTAGTCCATATTGCATTTGGTATTAACAATTTGTACATTAACATGTATATTGTCCATTTTCTGTCACTTGTAAAATTTATATAGCAGAAACTGATTTTTTTTTTACAAAGCAAAGTTTTATATACTTAAATGAACAGTACAAACACAATCCATTGGGGGAGAAAATGATAATTTTCATTGTCCATTTCTTAAAATTGCTACACATTAAACAAGGATCTTAATGTACTTTGAGTTTGAGGGGAATAGTCAGGAGGCCCTTCTGGTCTCAGTTCTGTTTTTTGATTAACAGAGAGGTAGGAGATGGAGGAGAGCAGGAGAGAAGGGCTCAGGAATGCAGCATTTCCATTAGATCAGAAATACTGGACCTAGGCTTTGCTTTTGAATAAAAATGTCAGCAGTTATTGAGACTGGAGAGTTATTTCCTGAGAAATTTCCTCTGCATTTTCAATCCAGGTTGGAAGGAAATTACAGAGATACAGGACTGGGAAAAATAAAAATATTTTATAAACAATAAACAAAGCCCTGGATTATGTGAAAAGCTAAGCATAAAACAGCCAAGAAGAAACAACCAGAATGGCTTCTCCCTAGAGAGGTTTGTAGATGTGGAGGTCAAGTTTGTTCACTTGAAGTGCTCACTTGGGCAGGACTGTGCAGGCACAGCTGGAATAGCATGAGAGAGACAGTGAATAAGAGAAACAGAGAGACCAGAAACTCATGCTGGAAGCAGACACTACAAACTTCAATAACATGGTCTTAATGTTACTAACTTGGTTTTAGAATGAAAATTCCTTGAAGGCGGAAATTATGCATTATCTACACTGTCTGCCACATTTATTTGAGGGTTCTTGATTAAAAATCTGTCTCAAATAGTTTTTGGAAGGTTAGCAGAAATGTAGCCTTGTATGCCAACACTTTAATGTCCCTAAAATTCAGTAATATGTATGGGAACTGGATTCCTAATAAACTACAGAAGTCTTCTTGGTCAACAATAACAGCAAATTGCCTCATAGTCTGGTTTAATTCAACAAATTTAATTCAATTTAAAAAATAATTTATTGAAATCTTCTGTTTTTAAAGACCTTCATTTCCCAGTATATCTCTTTCTTTTCTCTTATCCAGTGAGTCATCCTTTCTAACAAAGAATTAAAAAGAGGTTTTAAAAAAAAAAAGGTTAGTAAAACTAACCAATATGCCCACTGAGTCTGAAAGCTTTTACAGTGTTCCATACCCATTGTCTGCTACCTGCAAAGAAGGGGGTGATGGGTTTCTCATTTTGGGGCCAAGCTTGGTGATTATAATTACTCAGCATCCAGTCTTTTTTTCTTTCTCTCTCTCTCTCTCTCTTTGTCTTCCTTCCTTTCTTTTTGATTCTTTCCATTTCCACATATGTATAAAGCACCTACTATGCTTAAAGCACTATGCTAGATCTTAAGGTTGTAAGTCATTCATTCCTCCTTCAAAATATAATTTTATCCTTGTTTTTGCTATGTTGTATATACTTCCCATCAGATTCATTTTGTAATCATGTAGTCATCAATAAACATGTCCTACTTCTTGTGCTCAGTTTCCTTAAAGACTTATAGAATTTCTCAACTTGACCAGGGAAACTGGTTACCAAAGATTTGTCTAGCATTATTGAGAGGAAAGTTTATATGAAGAATAAGATCAGAAAAAAGCAAAACACCAAACCAAAAAGAAAAAATGATGACTTTTGAGATTTATTTGAAAAAGTTCAGGAAGGCAATTCAAATTTTTTTTGTAATTTCCAGAGAAATTTTTTTTTAAAAACAAAATAGCTGTGGTCCTTCACAGATTAGTTATCATTTGAGTACAGTGTTGATGAAGTAAGGGGCTTGAACTCTTTATACCCCAGATGGCTTCACTTGGTTCCCTGACCATAGATTGTGCCTTTCACACACGTCAACTAGACATGTTGCACAAACATATCCTACCACCCTCAAAAGAGTTCAGCCACTGAAAGACTGTGGTTACTCAGTTTGAAAAAACAAAAAACTGCTAGAAAAGCAACTCTACAAACATCCTTCACTGGTGGTGTGTAACGGCTGAACTGAAGAAGGAAGAATCAGCAAAAATGAACTTTAATTAATTACGTATGGAAACTATAGGTGGAAGTCACACAACTGTGGTGACTAAGTGACTATTTGTGTATGTTCTTTGATTTCATCTGGGCCTTCACTGCTGCAAAGGCATTTTTCTATTTTTCCCTCTGCCATGAAAGCTTCTCTCTTCAACTGAACTCTCACAACTTCCCTTCCCTCTCTGCTCATCTGCCCGGAGCTCTTTTTTCTAATGACAATAGCTAGTATGTATAAAAGCCCTTTAAGGTTTGTAAAGCCCTTTTGCATACATTATCTTGTTTGATCCTCACAACAGTACTGTCAGGTGGGTGCATTTATCCCCATTTTATAGATGTGGACACTCAGGATGAAAACTTGAGTGACTTGCACAGGGTCACAGGCTGCTAAGTGCATGAGGAAGGATTTGAGCTCCACTGTCCTCCCAAGTCCAGCAGTCAATGCATCATGACATCTAGCTGCCTTCTGCCATTCTTTGTCATTCTCTTCAACTGAATGCTTCTGGACTATCCCCCACTCTCCTCTTTTTCTCCATTCTTTGATATTGAGGTGTCCCTTCTCCAATGAAGCCTTTGCTCCTATGTTCTCTGGTGTTCTGCAGGACCTTGCAACTTGAATCATCCACTCTTTAATTTGAAGCCTTCAAGCATAGCTAAGTTCCTTTTCCCCTCTTTAAATTTTTTTTTTACTAGACCCTACTATCATCCTCTCAAGCTGTCCTCCTCTCTGTCTCCTTCCTTTCTTAGCAGAGAAATTGCTTATGAGTCAAAAGTGAAAGAGCCTGTGGGAAAGTTAAATATATTGTCAAGGACAAAATTTATTCGGAAATTGTAGGATAAATATTATTAAGTTCCTAGGGCTCTGTTTTATTTTATTTTTTAACAACTATATACCTGAGGGGCAGTATAATGTAATGGATAGAGTTGACCTTAGGATTGGGAACATACCTTTGATATCATAATAATAGCTGACATTTATATAGTGCATTAAGGTTTTCAAAGTATTTCACATATATTATTGCATTTGATTTTATGCATTGAGTGTGTGACCCTGGGGATTTTCCTCTCCATACTTTTAAATTTATAATTCCAATCCAAAAAAATGAACAAATACTAATATTTGTTGTCAATTGATAAAGCATTTTAAATGCCTATGGTGTGCAGATTGCAGTGCTAGGAATTAGGGGAAGTACAAAGTATAGCTGAGTGTAACTCCTCTCAAGAAATTTAAAATTTGGCAGGAGAAATAAGACACCAACCCAGATAGCTTTAATAAGCTGTGATCTCTCTGAATGGTCTGAAAGTGTCTCTGAAGAACTCTGGAATTGATTGTATATGATGGGAGACACTGGCAAAGTATTACCCAGCATGGTGTACCTGCATCAAAGAAGGTGCCGTGCTTTATGAGCAATGCAGAATTGCAGTAAATCAAAAGGAACATGAGATGCGCAGATTTATTGACATCTCCACCCCAGATGTTCATATGGACTATTTGTGCCTGACCTGTGGTAGAGCCTTTTGAGCTCGTATTGGTCTGATCAGCCACGGTTGGACACATTGTACCTTGACTCCAGCAGAATGATGTCATTTTGGTCCTCTTTGAGAACAAAGGACAAGAACTAACCTATAAACAATGGTATATGATACTATAAATGCATCAGAGTAGAAGTATAAATTGCTATATGAGGTCTGAGGAAGGTGGAATTTTGTTACCAACTTCCGGACCAGTTAGAGATTCCTGAGAAGAGGTAGCACAAATTGAGTGCAACAGACAAAGAGGGGGAAAGAGCATTCCAGGCATAAAGAATGATCTGAGCAAAAGGGTAACGGTACATGGGTGAGCTGTGCATTTAGAGAGAAGATGTTATCTAGGATTGGCTGGAATATAGAGGGATTGGAGACTAGCAGTTTGAGATAACACCAGAAAGGGAGGGTGATGCTAGATTGCGAGATAGAAGGAAGGCATAGGGATTTTAACCTTTAATAGTGATGTCATTCAGAGCCATTTTTTATTTTAGAGCAAAAGAATAAGATGACCAGATCTCTGTAAGAAAAATTATTCTAGCTGTAGTATCAAGGATTGGAGAGGAGGAAGAATGGAAGTGGCGTAAGATCAGTAAGGAGGTTACTGAAAAAATCTTGAGCGAGTAGTATTGAGGACCAAACTAGGATGATGCCATTGGTAATAGGATCATAGATTTAAGTCAGGAATGATCTTGGAAGTCATTTATTTCAACCTCTTCATTTTTTACAGAGGAAGCCACCGAAGCTTAGAGAGGTTATGTGACTAAGTCTAGGTCATACAGGAAGTTAAATGGAAGCCCTAGCAGTTGAACCAAGGTCCTTTGGTCCAAATCTAGCACTTTCTCTGTTGTTGGGATCAGCAAGATCTAGTAACAGATAGGTTGTGAGAAGTGAAGAAAGATCATTGAGAACACCAAAGGATCTCACTCATCTGGTCCAAACCTTGCCTTCCTCCACTCCCCCCCTTTTTTCTTTTTTTGGTCAAGGCAGTTGGGGTTAAGTGACTTGCCCAGGTTCACACAGCTAGCAAGTGTCACATGTCTGTTCTGAGACCAGATTTGAACGTAGACCCTCCTGATTCCAGGGCCATTGCTCTATCTGGTGCGCTATCCACTGTACCACCTAACTGCCCCTCCCTTTTTTTCTTTTTAACTGATGAGGAAGTAGGTTCTTAGAGGTTACATGACTTAGAGGTTACATGACCCAAGGTCACACAGGTAGTAGGACATAATGCAGGGCTTTGACTTCAGGTCTTCTGATTTTATAGGATCAATCATACACAAATTTAGAGTTTAAAGGGACCTTAGAGGCCACTGAATCCCTACTCCTTCATTTTATAGATGAGGAAACTGAGACACAGAATAGTAAAATGACTTGTCCTGGCATTCACAATTAGTAAGTGTATAAGTTGAGTCCAGGACTTTTTGATTCAATGCTCTATCCACTACTCCACTGTAGCCTATTCAGTGCCCTTTCCATTGTACCATGCAGTCTCTTTTGCATTAATAATCTTGAGGTTACAAACACCTGAGTGGTAGTGCTCCTAGGAAGAAATAGAAAAATTCAAAGTAGGAACAAGTTTTTTTGGGAAAGAATAAGCTGGGGCATGCAGTTGGAGATGTTTTGAAGGCAAGTACAAATCTGAGTCTGGAGCTCATAAGAGGGATCGGAAGAAGAATTAAAGATATAGAGTGATCTGCATAGTGGTGGTTAATTGAAACTGGTAGTTAATTGAGATTGCCACGGGGAGAGAGACCCTTTTACCTGTATTCAGAGTAAGGGAAAAAAGTAGAAGCCAAAAAGACAGAAAGAGCAATGGAAAAGATAGAAGAAGAAAAGATTGTGGTGCATGTACACAAATATTTATAGCATCTCTTTCTGTGGTGGCAAAGAATTGGGAATTGAGGGGATGCCCATCAATTGGGGAATGGCTGAACAAGTTGTGGTATATGAATGTAATGGAATACTATTGTGCTGTAAGAAATTATGAGCAGGCAGACTTCCGAAAAACCTGGAAAGACTTGTATGGATCGATGCTGAGTGAAGTGAACAGAACCAGGAGAACCTTGCACACAGTAACAACCACATTGTGTAATGACTAACTTTGATAGACTTAGCTCTTCTCATCAATGCAAGGATCTAAGACATCTCCAAAAGTCTCATGATGGAAAATGCTATCTACATCCAGAGAAAGAACTATGGAGTTTGAATGCAGATTGAAGCATACTATTTGCTCTTTTTTTTTTCCTTCTGTTTTGTTTTGTTTCTTCTTTCTTGTAGTTCCTCCTATTGGTTCTAATTCTTCTTTACAACATGACTAATGTGAAAATATGTTTAATAGGAATGTATACGTAGAGCCTACATCAGATTGCGTGCCACCTTGGGGAGGGAGGCAGAGAAAATTTAAAACTCAAAAGCTTATGGAAGTGATTGTTGAAAACTAAAAATAAATTACTTAATTAAAAAAAGATTATAGAGTCAAAAGTTTATATCCTCCTAAAAATTTAAGGAGCATATCTAAAAGAAGAGATTGGTTAGCAGTATAAAAAGTTATGAACAGAGCAACGGGGATGAGGACTGAAAAAAGGCCATTGGATGGGATCATTGTTGTTCAGTCATTTTTCAGTCATGTTCAACTCTTCGTGATCCCATTTGGGCCTTTCTTGGCAGAAATACTGGAGTGGTTTGCCTTCTCCAGTTCATTTTACGGGATGAGGAACTGAGGCAAACAGAATTAAGAGACTTGACGAGGAGCACAAAGCTAGTAGACGTCTGAGCCAGGTTTGAAGAGTCTTCCTGACTCCAGGCCTAGCGCTCTATCCACTGTGCCTTCTGGCTGTTCAGCTTAACACATAGTGTTCAGTAAAAGCTTGTTGACTGACTGATGTTGAAGTGCTTTTGTTTTTTGACTGGATTTTTTTTTTCTTCCAGTGGAGCTGTGGTGTAGTTGCCCACACACTTCAAAACGAAGCAGTATCATGACTCAATCTGATTGAGGATTTACTTTAGGAAATGCCTTGACAGTAGATTCTTTGAGTTAATATTTATATATTTTTCTTTTTTTTTTTAAAATTTTTTAATTTTTAACGTGTTTTTAAAGCTTTGGGTTACAAATTTTCTCCCTTCCTCCCTCCCCACCCACCCTTTTTGAAAAGGCAAGCATCTTGGTACAGGTTATACATGTGTAGTCATGCAAAACACTTCCATAGTAGTCCTGTTGTGAAAAACTAAGTATATTTCCCTTCATACTATCCTAGCCCCCCATTTATTCTACTCTCTCTTTTGACCCTGTCCCTCTTTAGAAGTGTTTGCTTCTGATTATCCCCTCCCCCAATCTGCCCTCCCCTCTATCAACCCCCTGCTCTCTTGTCCCCTTCCCCCCTTATTTTCCTGTAGGTTAAGATAGATTTCCAAACCCCATTGTGTATGTTATTCCCTCCTTAAGCCAAATCCTGTGAGAATGAGATTCACTCATTCCCTGTCACCTTCCCCCATTTCCCCTCCACTGTAAAAGCCTTTTCTTGTCTGTTTCATGTGAGATATTTTGCCTTATTCTACTTCTTTCTCCTTCTCCTAGTATAATCCTCTCTCACCCCTTAATTTTATTGTCCAGATATTACCCCTTCATCTTCAACTCACCCTGTGCCCTCTATCTATCTATCTATACATACGTATAATTTTTTTCCCTCCCACTATCTTAATACTGAGGAAGGACTCATGAGTTACAAATATAATCTTTCCTTGCAGGAATGTAAATAGTTCAACCTTAATAAGTCTCTTATGGCTTCTCTTTCCTGTTTACCTCTTCCATGTTTCATTTGAGTCTTGTATTTGAAGGTCAGATTTTATGTTCAGCTCTGGTCTTTTCCACAGGAATGCTTGAAAGTCCCCTATTTCATTGAATAACCATTTTTTACCCTGAAGGATTATACTCAGTTTTGCTGGGTAGGTGATTCTAGGTTGTAGTCCTAACTCCTTTGCCCTCCGGACCCTGTAGAAGCTGCTAAATCTTGTGTTATCCTGATTGTGTTTCCACAGTACTTGAATTGTTTCCTTCTGGCTGCTTGCAATATCTTCTCCTTGACCTGGGAATTCTGGAATTTGGCTACAACATTCCTAGGAGTTTTCCTTTGGGGATCTCTTTCAGGAGGTGATCAGTGGATTCTTTCAATTTCTATTTTGCTCTCTGGTTCTAAAATATCAGGGTAGTTTTCCTTGAAAATTTCTTGAAAGATGATGTCTAGGCTCTTTTTTTTTTGATCATGGCTTTCAGATAGTCCAATAATTTTTAAGTTCTCTCTCCTGTATCTATTTTCCAGGTCAGTTGTTTTTCCAGTGAGATATTTCACATTCTCTTCTATTTTTTCATTCCTTTGGATTAGTGTTACAGTGTTTAGATTTCTCAAATTGTCCCTAGTTTCCAGTTTCTCGATTCTAATTTTTAAGGAAGTATTTTCTTTAGTAGTCTTTTGGACTTCCTTTTCCATTTGGCCAATTTTGCTTTTTGGGGCATTCTTCTCCTCGTTGACTTTTTGGACCTCTTTTGCCATTTGGGTTAGACTATTTTTAAGGGGTTATTTTCTTCAGTATTTATTTGGGTCTCCTTTAGCATCACTCAGTTTTTCCTCTACTTCTCTTATTTGCTTCTCAAAATCCCTTTTGAGCTCTTCCATTGCCTGGGACCAATTCTTATTTTTCTTGGAAGCTTTGGATGTAGGAGCTTTGGCTTCGTTGTCTTTTTCTGGATGTATGTTTTGATCTTCTTTGTCATCAAAGTAAGATAATATAGTCTGACTATTTTTGTGCTGCTTGCTCATAATCTTAGCCTATTACTTGAATTATAGACTCTTTGTTAAGGTAGGAGTCTGTTTCTAGTGTGGAGAATGTACTGTCCCAAGCTTCAGGGGTTTTGTGCAGCTGTTTTCAGAGATACTTCTAGGGACCTGTAAATTTTCAGTTTTTCCAAGGTGCTATGATCAAGGGCGAGGTGTTTACTCCTTTCCTGTCCTGTGCTCTGGTCTATGAGCACTCTTTTCTGTCTTGGAACTGTGAGGAGGGTTTCCTCTCCACAGCCACTACAAGCTCTACCATACCAGTGCTCTTCCTCGCTCCAGGACTGCCACCCAGAACTGTGACCCAGATCCACGCACTGGCAAAGCAAGAGAATCCTGCACCAGCAGAGAGATCCCTGCAATGCCACTCTGATCAGCCACTCGATTCCCCCTCAGTCTGTGGGCTGGAAGCTCAGGAAGTAGCCGCTGCCCCAAGGAATGGGGCTGAGATCCTGCACTCTTCTCTCACCACCACAGCCACAGACTTTTCCCACTGATCTTCTAAGTTGTCTTTGGCGTTAGTAGGTTGAGAAGTCTGGATACCGCCACAGCTGCCAGTGATTCAGTCCTCTGAGGCTTGCTCCAGGTTCGCTGCGGCCTGCGTGCCCATGGCTGAACTGCGCTCCTCTCCCTGCCCAGTGCGATATACCTTTCTAATCAACCATCCGGGCTGTCTTTGACTGGAAATTTGTTTCACTCTGTCTTTTTGTGGGTTCTGCTGCTTTAGAATTTGTTTAGAGCCATTTTTTATAGGTATTTGGAAGGGTTTGGGGGAGAGCTCAAGCATGCTTTTACTCTGCCATCTTGGCTCTGCCCCCCTGAGTTAATATTTAATTATCACTGTAATACCTTAACATTAATACGTTTATATATCTATAA
This sequence comes from Vombatus ursinus, assembly GCF_900497805.2. Taxonomy (NCBI): domain Eukaryota; kingdom Metazoa; phylum Chordata; class Mammalia; order Diprotodontia; family Vombatidae; genus Vombatus; species Vombatus ursinus. The sequence continues at coordinate 56,472,984 of NW_020954557.1, forward strand.
ATGAATGTCTTGTAGAATGTTTTCACCTTGGGCTTTACAGATCATTGTGACATAAGCATAAAACTTTACAAGAGTAAAGTCTGGCCTGTACCTAGAATCACTGAGTTAGTAGTTCTGTCCCAAATCTGCCCTAGGTACTAAATCAAAATCTACAGTCATCTTTCTGGCTTACATGAAAATCAGCTTTTTTGGTTTTAAAATACAAGCCATATTGCTTACCTAGAAGTTGATTATGTTGGTAGTACATGATTCTTTATCAAATAGTTCACTAAGCAAAATTGCTTTGTATATGAAGAAAAAATAGGATTTGAAGTCAGAAGACCTAAGGTTGAGTCCTAGCTATGCTAAGCTGTGTGCCTTTGGTTAGACCACTTGAATTGATCCTCCTAGCCATAGAATTGGATATATGTTAAGAGTTATACTATCTAGCACACAGATTGTTTTGAGGATCAAATGAGAAAATGCATATAAAGTGTTTTCAACCCCTTAAATCCTAACAAAATATAAGCTATTTCCAATTCAGTAAGTTTTTGCATCTCTCCCTTGAAGTTTTTAATTAAACTAGGTAGTAAAGATACGTACATATGAATTTACTTAAAACAAACTGGATAATAGCATCTTAGAACTAGAATAGGGGCTCTTAATTTTTTATGTGTTCTTGGAACTCTGGGAACATCTTGTGAAGCTTGTGGACACCTCAGAATAATTTTTTTTAATGTAAATAGTATTTTTTTCCACTTACATGTAAAGGTAGTTTTCAGCATTCATTTTTTATAAGATTTTGAATACAAAATTTTTTCTCTCCTTCCCCTCCCCCCCTCACCAAGACAGCAAGTGATCTGATATAGGTTATACATGTGCAATCATATTAAATATATTTCCACATTAGTCATGTTGTGAAAGAAGAAAGAGAACAAAACAAAAAAACCAAGATAAAAAATAAAGTGAAAATAGTATGCTTCAATCTGCATTCAGACTTCATAGTTCTTTCTCTGGATGTAGATAACATTTTCCATTGTGAGTCTTTTGGAGTTGTCTTACATCATTGCATTGCTGAGAAGAGCTAATCTCTTCTTTGATAAGTCTATCAAAGTTGGTCATTGCACAATGTTGCTGTTACTGTGTACAATGTTCTCCTGGTTCTGCTCACTTAACTCAGCATTAGTCCATGTCAGTCCTTCCAGGTTTTCCTAAAGTCCACCTGCTCATCATTTCTTATAGAACAATAGTATTTCCTTATGTTCACATATCACAATTTGTTCAACTATTTCCCAGTTTATGGGCATCCCCTCAGTTTCCAATTCTTAGCCACTACAAAAAGAGCTGCTATAAATACTTTTGTACATGTAGATCCTTTTCCCTTTTTGTGATATCTTTGGGATACAGACCTAGTAGTGGTATTGCTGGATCAAAGGATATGCACAGTTTTATAGCTCTTTGGGCATAGTTCCAAATTGTTGTCCAAAATGGTTAGATCAGTTCACAATTCCACCAACAATGCATTTGTGTTTCAATTTTCCCACCTCTTCTCTAACATTTATCATTTTCTTGTTTTGTCATGTTAGCCAATCTGATAGGCACCACTATCTTTCTGATCTTGAGGCTATGAAATTTAGAGGAAAGAGCATTGGACCAGGAGTCGGAAGACCTGGGTTCAGATTTTGACTTCACAATCTTACTAGCTGTGTGATTGTGGGTAAATCACATCACTCTTATTAGCCTCAGTTTCTTCATCTGCAAAATGGGGGTAGTAAGAAACACAGATTTATCTTGAGGAAAGTGCTATATAAATGCCAGCTACTATTGTCACCTGAAGCCCAGAGAAGTTCCCAGTGACTTGTTGAAGATGATATTGTTATCAGCACACGAGATGAGTGATTTGACCGCCATCATATAGCTAGTTAGGGCAGATAGGTGTACAGTGGATAGAGTGCTGGGCCTGAAGTCAGAAGGCTCATCTTCTTGAGTTCAAATCTGGCCTCAGACACTTAATTAGCAGTGTGACTCTGGGCAGATTTACCTCAATTCTTCATCTGTAAAATGAGCTGGTGAAGGAAATGGCAAACTACTCCTGTTTCTGCCAAGAAAACCGCAAATGGGGTCACAATATGTAGGACACGACTAAAAAATGACTGAACAACAACATAGATAGCTAGTTAGTATCAGATCTGAGAAGGCCCAAGTTGTCTGATTTGGCTTGATCATAGGGGAGGAGTATAAGATAAGTCTGGAAAGTAGGCAGTAGCTTGAGAGTGAAGGAATTTGAATGCCACAAGTTTGATCAGGCAGGCGAAGTAGTTCCATGTACTGTTTTTGAACAGGAGAACAAAGTGATCACAACTTGAAAATTCTTCTGGCAAGCAATGAGAAGGAATGGGGAGAAACTTGATCTAGTGAAATAAATGATTGGGCTACTAGGATATTCCTAGTGAGAAGTAACAAGGGCCAGAACTAGCATGCTATGAGTATAAACAAAAAGGAAGAAATGAAGGGGGAGATAGAAAGGGCAGGACTTGGTGGCAGGATGTGACAGGGGGAGGAGAGATAAGAATCAAAGTTTCAGGCCTGTATGATTGCCAATACCACCAAGAGAAACAAGGAAGTCTGGAGGAGGAAGAGGTTTTGTGGTGAAGATTTTGGGGTCGAGTGTGAAATGTTTGGGGGACGCCCAGGTGGAGATTTCTCATTGGCGGATAGAAATGCCTTTTTGGAGATCAGAAATGGAGTTGGGGCAGGTACTCTTATGGAGGTGATAGTTGGAGTTATAGAATTGGTCAAGATCACCAAGAGAGTGTAGAGAGAGATTAGAAATGACTCCAGCTGGGGGCAGCTAGGTGGCACAGTGGATAGAGCACCGATCCTGGAATCAGGAGGACCTGAGTTCAAATCCAGCCTCAGATACTTGACACTAGCTGTGTGACCCTGGGCAAGTCACTTAACCTCATTGCCTAGCCCCACCCCACCCCCCAGGAAAAGAAAAAGAAAAGAAAAAAAGGGCTCAAGAAGAGAACCTTAAAGAATGCTAGCCCTGTGCGAGGAGGAGGAGGGCCAGGTTGACTGTGAAATACATGTATAGAGGTCTCAGAAGAAGATTGACAAAAGGAAGTTTTCAATGGTTGCCTTTGAGAGAGGAGTTTTGAGGACTAAAGCCAGATTTCAAGGAAAGAAGAATGAGTGGGGTGGTGGAGATGCTAAAAGCAGTGAGAGCAGACTGTATTTTCTAGAGGATTTGTAATGAGTTGGAGTGAAGAGGTGGGATCAGTTAATCAATCTGTAAACATTTCTATTAAGCTTCTATTGTGTACCAGGTATAGAGTTAAGCCCTGGGGATACAAAAGAGGCAAATAACAGTTCCTGCCGGCCCCTAAGGAACTTTACTGTCTGATGGATCATGGGTTGAGAGCTGGAAAAGGGACCTCAGAAATCTTCTGGGTGAACCTTTTCATCATAAAGATGAGGAAGATGAAGCCCAGAGTGATTTGCCCAAGTTCTTCAGAGGTGGGATTCAAACCCAAGTCCTTTTTCTGTACAACAAGCATACTTTGCATTGGGGGAGACTCCAGCATATTACCATAATTGGCCCCTTCAACAGTTCCAGGACTTTCCTGAACCAATACCATTTATTAATCCTATGTCTGGGGGTGGGGATTGGGAAGGGTGTGGTGGTGGGTTAGAGAGAGGGGATAGTACTAGGGTAGCAGAAGGAAGGAAGTATCACCTTTAGGCCAAAAAGAATAACAAGAGGGACAGCTTTGAAAGTTGTTGTTGATGTTGTTAAGTCACTCCAGTCATGTCTGACTCTTTGTGACCCCATTTGGAGTTTTTTTTTTAAGGCAGTTGGGGCTAAGTGACTTGCCCAGGGTCACACTTAGCTAGTATGTGTCAAGTATTTGGTCAGAGGCAGGATTTGAACTCAGATCCTCCTGACTTTAGGGCCGGTACTCTGTCCATTGTGCCACCTAACTGCCCCTGGAGATTTTTTTTTGCCAAAGATACTGGAGTGGTTTGCCATTTCCTTCTCCAGCTCATTTTACAGATGAGGAAACAGATAAACAGCATTAAGTGACTTACCTAGGGTCACACAGCTAGTCAACCTCTCAGGCCAGATTTGAACTCAGGAAAATGGGTTTTTCTGACTCTGGACTGGGCACTCTATCCACTGAGCTCTGTAGCTGCGCCTTGAGAGTCCAATACACATGTATACAAGTGTGTATGTATATAAGTCTTAAAGAAGGGAAATGATTTAACTACTGTCATATGGTTAATAAGTATCAGATCTTATAAAGCCTGAATTGTCTAATTTGGCTAGATTATGGAAGATAGTTCATCTTCTCCGTGGAAGAGAAGGTGTGTCTGCAAAGTAGGTAGTAGCTTGAGTGTGGGAGGAAAATATATATTATATATGTGTGTGTGTGTGTGTGTGTGTGTGTATGTGTATTTACGTATATATAAAATGGTATGCTGTTAGTGGATCTGTGAAGGGAATAACTTTTCTGGAAAGTGATTTGGCATTATATTCAAGTTATTAATCAGTGCAAGCTCTTTGACCTAACTGGATCGCTGCCTATGTCTGAAAGGGGTCAAAGAAATAGGAAAAGGTCATGTATGTACAAAAACATTAATAGCAGCTCTTTTTGCATTGGCAAAAAATTTGGAAACTAAACGGATGTCCATCAATAGAGGAGTGACTGAGTAAGTCGTGGTATGAAAATGTGATGTAATACTAATGTGCCATAAGAAATAAGGAAAGAATTTTAAAGAGACAGGGAAAGACTTACATGAAGTGATACAGACAGAAGCAAATATAACCAGAAGAACATTTTACACTTCAATATAAATATTGTAGAAAAGAACACTTTTATAAAGTGAAGAATGAATAATCAGAACCAGGAGAGCAATGTATGCGATGACAAAAACACTGTCAATACAAACTTTGAAAGCAGTAATAAGTGTGATTAATACAAGCACCATCCATGATTACAGAGGCCCAGTGAGGAAACATACTATCCATCTTCTGACAGATGTGAGAGATTTCAGGGCACAGAATGTGAGATGTAGGTATTTTTGTTTGTAGCCATTGAGGGAATGTTTTGCTTGACTTGGCATATTTGTTACAAGGACTTTGTTTTTCTTTTTGCTCTCCCTGTCTCTCTTTTTTTTAATGAGATGGGAGGTGGGAGGGAGAGAAAATAGATTTTTGTTAATTAAAAAAACAATTAAAAATAGGTGGAGGGTACTCCTGATGTGGAATATTGCAAGCACTTTCTAATGAGGTCACTATGTTGTTTTAGTTAATTGCTTTACTTTATTACAAGAGATCTCTCATGGTAAAAACTACACATTAATATAACTTTAAAAACAGAAAAAAATATCTGTATATATAAAGATCCACAGTTTCAGTACACTCTTATATGAAAATGTGCCCTCACAAAACTAAACAATATTTTTATATTGTATAATCCCGTATTCCCCCCCGATTCATTTTCTGTTATATTATTTTTTCACTTGTTAATTTGATGTTTTGTGTTATTCTTATGTTATCTCATGTTTCTGTGGACTCGACTGAACAACAATAAAGATTCTAATGGTGGAGGTAAGGTGGGGGTACTTCACAGGCCTATTTAGTAGTGCCAAGATGTAATGTGATGTGTGAAGAAATAGGAGGGGATCTTTTTTATGAAGGACTTTAAATGTCAGAAGAGTAAGAGCTAAGTTGTGTATCTGCTCTCAGGCTGTCAGACATAAAGCTTTTATTTATGTGAGTAAGGAGGCCTGAGATATTTAGTATTTAAAGCTATTTCATATGTGAATTGGTTTGCTATAATGTACATCTGTCAGATTTCAAGTTTTTTAGGAGCTTAGATTTTGAGGTAGAAGGCATTTTAAAAGTCCTCTAGAAACCTCATTTTAGAGATAAGGAAACCGAGTAGCAGAGAGACAAAGTGGCTTCCCCACAGTCTCACAGAGGTAGGTTGAGTAAGTAATTTAAACCCAGTGCCTGTGATTCCTAGGCCAGCATTCCATTCTTTTCACTGAATCATGTTGCAGTGATAATCATCCCATAATTTGGCATAGGTACAAATATAAAACTTAATTATTAGTGATAACCACCCCTTATTTTGTACAGGTACAAACATAAAACTTATTTATTACCACTTACATTTTTTCCTGTTAGAATTAGGAACTCTTATTTGTGTAATAGTCAGGCATCTCTTACATTTGACATAATTTAGTACTTTAATACGTTTTTATCTGGCTCTGGATTAAGTGGAAGGTTAATTTTTAGGAAATGCAGTTGCAAAAGGAGAGAATTAAAAAAATCAAAGAATCTTAAATATAGAAGGGGCCAGGATGTGGAGGACCTTGAATGTTCCATTAAAAGAATCAGAATTTTTATTTTTTGGGTAATGAGGAGCCATTGAAGATTTATGTGCAATAGACTGAGGACACAAAAGTGATATTTTAGTGAGACTAATCTGGTGACTATTTGGTAAGATGGATTGGCTTTGGGGGAAGGGGATAACTGGGGGAAGAGACAGGTTGGGAAGCTCGGGAATCTGGTTTAGGAGTAGTTGAATTAGAATGGTTATTAGTAGGGATAAAAAAGAAGAGACAGATAAAAGAAACATTTTTAAGGGGTATTTGACAGGGTTAGTAACTAATAAGATAGAGGTTAATAATGTCAACTGGACACAACCAACCTCTAACCTGTGGGTGACAGGAGCTGAACAGAGCAGGCTAGACACTGGAGAGTCAGGAATCAAACACAAGTGTAATTTCAAAGTAAGGGAAATGGCTTGCAAGCAAGGACATGTGCCGGAGCCCCGCCCCTAGTGCAGGGACTTGCTTTAGTGTGGCCAGATCTCAATACTTACACCAATGTCCTCTCAGTGATTTGTAGCCCTGGCCATGAGGGGTAACAGCAACAATGTGACAAGTTTGATTCATAGCAGGGCTTCATGACCAGAACATGGGTGCAGCAGGTGCTTGTCTGGGCTCAGATAATACCTGGTGCTGGTCAAGGCAGTACAATAATTATACAAAAACAATTCTGGGATTTTGCTGTGGCTGAGATCATCCGGAGGATGAGTACAAATGATTGTTGTTATGCCAAGCCCAGCGCACAACTTGCTTTTGCTGGGGCTTAGCTCTAGAAAACAGGGTGTCTCCTAAAATCTTGATAGTAACTGACTGGATATAGTTAGTAACTAATTGGATGTAGGATATTATATAAAGCAGAAGGAAGACTCCTAATAAGCTTTTCATATAAGTTTTTAAAAAGCTTTCTCTCACAGGAAGTTTTGAACATTAAAATTTGTCCCTTTTTAATAAAATTTTCAGTCTTTAGCAAAAGAAAAAGGAGGGGGCAGCCTAGGTGACACAGTGGGTAGAACACTGGTCCTGGAGTCAGGAGGACCAGAATTCAAATATGCCCTCAGACACTTGAAGCTTACTACCTGTATGACCCTGGGCAAGTCACTTAACCCTGATTGCCTTGCCAAAAAAAAAAAAAGCTGCAAGGAGCATTGGCCACTATTTTTTAATCTAAATGATGTGAATGAGTCTGTACTTGTATGTTGACTCTTCTTATTAGCAGGTAAGTATATTATGTACAAGGAAATTGCAAAACACTCCAGTATATCTTTTCCTCGAAAACCCCAAATGGGGTCATGAAGAGTCAGACATGACTGAAAAACAACTGAACAACAGCATTGTGTACTGGAAACAATGAATCACTGGCTTTGGAGACAAACAGTGTTTTGGCCTAGGTATCTTTTTTACAGATGCACCATTGGGATTGCCTTATGGCAATATATCTTCCAAACCTCACCTTAGGCTTGTTTGTCATTCTTTTCTCTGGATTTTGCTTGCTTTTCTTGCTGCCTTGAAAAATGAAGGTTACTTAATCTGACAAACTCTTAATAGTGTAAATGGAAAGATAATTGCTTTAGTTATTCTAGGTTACTCGTTCATTATATGATGATGAGGCCTTCTGGAAACACTACCTAATTATTATTTGCCTTTTTTTTTTTTTTTTTTTTTTGGTGAGGCAGTCAGGGTGAAGTGACTTGCCCAGGGTCACACAGCTAGTAAGGGTCAAGTGTCTGAGGCTGGTTTTGAACTCAGGTCCTCCCGACTCTAAGACTGGAGCTCTATCCACTGCGCCACCTAGCTGCCCCCCTAATTATTATTTGGACCTTCACTGCTGGAAATATATGCCCTCTCCTTGATGTAAATTCTCTATGTTCATTTCTATTCTTGTATTGTTGAATGAAGCTGGAGAAAATCATGAAACTATGCTAATTGGATCTACTACATATTTATGTTACATAATCTCTTATGTTACATAATCTCACATGGACTCTTACCTTTTATATATAAAAGGCATACCTTTAACCTTCAATTTGTCATCTCACTTCCCATAACACCTTTTTCAAACCTTTTCTTTCCTTTTCAAATCTCCCATGGCTTTCCCTACCCTCTCTCTGCTCATATCTCACCAAAAAAAAAATTGAGGCCATTTTCCAAAGATCATCCTTTCATCCCTTCCTCCTCATTTTACATTACTCAGATTCTTTCCACTACTATTTCTTTCTTCATCTGTCTCACAAGAAGAGGTGGTCCTTTTCCTTGCCAATATTAACTTTTCTACATGAACAAGTGACCCTATTTCAGTCTGTTTTCTCTCACAGATTGCCTTCTCTGTTATTCCTACTTTCTCACTAATCTTCAGTCTTTTCCTTTTTACTGGTTGCTTTCCTACTGCTTACAAGCAATCCTGTTTGGCAAAGCCATGACCGGAAGTTTTGGGTATTTTCAAGTACAACTCCCATAAAAATACATCTACTTTTTTCAACCAAAAAGTTCTCATTAGAGTCAACAAAAGTGAGACTTACACAGTGAATTTGTGGCAACTGACTGGGGATGCAGCCCAGAAATTATTTATGTTTACAAAAGAGGTCAAATTTGTGGTCTGACTTCCAGTGGGCACAGGACTGAGCTGGTCTGGCCTGTATTTGTGGAAGTACCACATCACTGGTTCATCGTAGGCTTGCAGGAGACTAAGTGAGGTTGTAGGAGGAAAGTGCAGAACCTGGCTTTGGGGAGAGAATGTGCAACCAGGATTATCATGAGGCCATTACTTACAGCTGTGAGCTAGAGCCCTGTATCCAAGGTGTGTGTACAAGTGAAGCCCACCTGGCCCCAGACCCAACCTACTCGGCCCTACTACTCATCTAACATCACTCATTCTCTATAGGGCCTTTATTTCCTTTCCACTAAAGCATCTTTGGAATCATTCAGTTTGGGAGTCGGGGACTTTGAATCTGAGGATTTCTTACTCAGAGCAGTGTTGGGGCCTAGGAGATCTTTCTCTTTTTTTTTTAATAATTCTTTTCAATTATATGTAAAAAAAAAATTTACTTTAATTTTTAAAAATTTTGAGTTCCAAATTCTTTCCCTTGCTCCTTCCTCTCCTGCCTACCTGAGATGGTAAGCAATTTGATATAGGTTATGCATGTGCAATCATGCAAAATATATTTCCATATTAGTCACGTTGTGAAAGAAGACAGACCAAAAAAAAAAAAGAGTGGGGGATAAAGTGAAAAATAGTGTGCTTCAATCTGCATTCAGACTCCATCATTTCTTCCTCTGGATATGGACAGCATTTTTCATCATGAGTCCTTTGAAATTGTCTTGCATCATTATATTGCTGAGATTATCCAAATCATTCACAGTTGCTCATCGTACAGTATTGTAGTTACTGTGTATGATGTTCTGGTTCAGCTCACTTCATGTTGCATCAGTTTATGAAGTCTTTCCAAGTTTTTTGGAAATCATCCTGCTCATCATTTCTTAGAGCACAGTAGTATTCCATTACAGTCATATACCACAGCTTGTACAGCTGTTCACCAATTGATGGGTATCCCCTCAATTTCTAATTCTTAGCCACCACAAAAGGAGCTGCTATAAATATTTTTGTACAAATATGTCTAGGAGGTCTTTTCTTATGGACTATTACTACCTCTGGGGCTGTAGAAAAGGGTTGCTATATGGACAGGGTCTCAGTGGTTATGTTGTGTCCTCTGAGTAGAAAGTAAGCTCTTGAAGACAGAAACTGCATCATTTTATATTTGTATTTCTTGCACCTAATGTAGTGCCTAGAACATTAATGCTCATCTATAGATTTCATTTGATGAAATCTGCCACTGTCACCATCAATCACGTTGGCTAACGTTGTAGATGAGCTGCATTAGGATGAGAGGCATGTAAATTCAAAGTTAAACAACCTTTATATGAAGTAAAAGTACCCTGTACCTATCTCTTACATTTTAAAGTTTATTAATTTTGATAAGTATAATGTAATAGACTGTTTTCCCCAACCTATTTTATTGTATTTTAACAAAATTTTGAGTTATGAAATTACAACATATTATTGATTATATTTGAATAAAATATGAGCTAAGAAAATTATATAGATTGTCTTTTTAAAAATGTAGGGAATATGACAGTTTTTTGGTGAAGTAGATAAGCTATATATATGAAATTTGACAATCACCGAATTTAAAGTTTATTCTTCTAATCTTTCAGAAAAATATTCTATTTGCTAAAGTTCTGGAAATTGAATTCAAACTATGTTGCTAACTCCATTTACGTAATAAGCACTGGGCTGATATATTGGTAAGGCTGAAGACTAATGAATATCACATACCTATATCCACTAGGAAAACCATAAAAGCATTGAAAGCCTTTCATCATCTGCTAATGTAGCAATTTGCTTTACTTGCCAGCACTAGAAAGTGACAAGTAGACATGGAGGAAGAAATGAGAACTCCTTTAAGAGACTTGGAATATGATGTCAACTTGGCACCAAATTTCAGTCTGTGAAGAGGTCATGACTTTGCAGTTGGCATAGACATCACAACCATGTTCTTCAAAAGTTTTACAAATAATGGCCCACTTTCCACCGTGATCAGAGAGCAAGGCAATAATGAGCATTGTGTGTTTTTTTGTAATGCTTAGAGAGATTCATCACTGGCTGCCTGGACTTCTGTAGATGAAAGATAACAGGAAGGCTAAAGTTAGCCTCTTACAAAGCAGGATGGAAAGGAATCTTATAAGAAATGTAGCTCATCAGTTTAAAGAAGGGCAGTATGGCTATTGACAACTGGGAAGCAGCAGTGTGGAGATGAAAACATTTCCCCTAGCTGGTCCTCAATTGCTTCATCTATAAAATTAGGATATTAGAATACATATCTAGTAGCTCTCCTTGCTTTTGTTGTTTAATTGTTTTTCAGTTATTTCTTACTCTTGCGGCCCCCTTTAGGCTTTTCTTGGCAAAGATACTAGAGTGGTTTGCCATTTTACAGCTCATTTTACAGATGAGGAAACTGAGGCAAGTAGGGTTAAGTGACTTGCCCAGGGTCACACAGCTAGCTAGTAAGTGCCTGAGGCTGGATTTCAACTCTGAAAGAGAAATCTTCCTGACTTCAGGCCTGGTACTCTAGCAGCCGCCAATCGTAGATCTCCTACAATTATATTTTTCTGTGCTTGTGGTGTATGCCTTAGTTTATATTCTGCAACAGAGAGAAAATCACACATCATCATTGGTGGTGAAAGGGCATAGTCCTAGACTCCTTTCTTCTAGGAGGCATATGATTTAGTTCTGAGAGCTTGTGCATTCATTCAGGGCCTCTCCTGGGAACATCTGCTTTTGGCTTATTCTAGAGGTCCCTAACTTGCCATGCAAACATCAAGCTTCCACATATGGCACTCCGAAAAAGGTATCTCACATGAAAAAACAGCACTCAAAGTTTTAGATTGTCAAGAAAACATATTGTGAAGATGATATAGCAGCAGGAAGTTCCTCCAACACAATTCCTCCACAAAGACTTAGAAAATGTACTAGACTAAGTCCTGACCGGGAAATTTGAGGAAAAAATCATGAGTCATTTTTCCAGTCCAAATTGGCATAGATAGGCAGACAGAGAGGTCTGCAGACACTGGGGACTGGGTCTGGCCAGGATCATGCAGCTGCAGAGTATTCCAGCACTGAAGAACCGAAAGATGACCAAACCTAGGGGCAAGATGAGGTCCCGGGCCCATTCCAGGAGAATGAGATCTTGCTCACTTAAATCCAGTGCATACATAAGTGAAGACATCTCCCATGTTGTCATTGGTCTTCTTTCAAGGTCAGCCTACAATTTTGAGTCTTGTGGACTGTACAGGTCCAGGAGAAGGCAATCCTTACTGGTGACCCTATCCTCTTTCCCCACTTGGATAGTGTGACAGTCAGACTCACATTGACTGTATAGGTCCCTAGAAGAGGTGGGGTCCAATAGAGCAAAGACTTTTTTTTGCCCTAGAAGCTATGAATTTTAGCTGTAACCATTACTAGGAGTTTTCATTTTTTTTTTTTTTCAGGAGGTGACCAATGGTCAAGGTTTCTCTACTCTGCTCACTGGTTTTAAGAGATCTGAAACATTTTCTTTTATGATTTTTTTGGGGGGTAAGGCAATTGGGGTTAAGTGACTTGCCCAGAGCCACACAGCTATTGAGTGTTATGTGTCTGAGGGCGAATTTGAACTCAGGTCTTCCTGACTCCAGGGCTGGTGCTCTCTGCACTGCATCACCTAGCTGCCCCTGTGATTTCTTGAAATGTGATGTCTAGGCTCTTTTTTTTTGTTCATGCCTTTCAGGTAGTCCAATGATTCTTAAATTCTCTCTCCTTGATCTGTTTTCCAAGTGTTTTGTTTTTGCTGAGACACCTTACATTTTCTTCTCCTCTTCCTCCTCCTCTTCTTTCTCCTCCTCCTTTTTTGTCTTTTGACTTAGTTTTAATAATAGTTCTTGTTATCCCATGAAGTCATTACCTTCTATTTGATCAATTCTAATTATTAAGAAGTATTTTCCCCCCTGGAGAAACTTTTGCATTTCCTGATCCAAGCTGTTAATAGTCTTTCCAAATCTTTCTTCCATAGTTCTCAATTCTTTTCATATCCCCCCCCACATTATCATTTGTTTTTTAAAATCATTTTTAGCTTTTTAAATCTCTTGCTTCATTTCTTCTAGGAATTCTGATTTACCTTAAGGTTTTGCCTGCATATGTTTTGGAGTCATTCTCTTCTGAATTTCTATCTTTGGCTTCCCTGTCACAATAATAGCCTCTTTATTGGTGGGATTCTTTTGTTGGCTTGCTTGTTTGCCAGCTAATGCTTATAGCTCACCTTTTTATTTTGGACTTTGTGTTAGGGTTGGGCTCTGTGCACTTCTAGCGGGGAGGTGAGGAGATGATATCTGAGCAAAGCTTTTGTCCTTTTGGGTATGCTTTCTGGGGGTATTGAGTGTTGTGTTATTCCAGGATCAAGGAGATCAGGTAAAAGAGTTAGTCTTCATAAAGAGGACCCATCTTCCTTTTGATGTAGAATAATTGGGAAGATGAAAACAGAGATATTTAGAAGATAGAACTCTATCCATTTATCCCTCCCTGTCTATCCATTGTGAGTACAATGGATAGAATGCCAGTTTTGGAGTCAAGAAGATCTGAGTTCAGTCCAACCTCGGACACTAGCTGTGTGACTCTGGGCAAATCAAACCTCTGTTTGCTTCATTTTCTTTATCTGTAAAATGGGGATAATAATAGCACCTACTTCCCAAGGTTGTTGAGATAATGTAATATTTGTAAAGCAGTCAGTGCAGTGCTTAGCACATAGTAAGTGCTGTATTAAATATTAGCTATATTGTTAACTATTATTACATCAGAGAAGATGGAAGAAAATAAAATTCATTTTACAATAGCCATTATCTTAAAATTGTGCGGGGCAGTTAGCAAGATCAATATAAAAAGATAACTGACAAACAGTGAAGATTCATTGAGTTTGGTCAGTTTGACTTTGTAGTGGGCCAGATTGGTTTAGTTCTTTGACCCAAAGACAGGAATGAAAAACTCATAGTGGGGGTGATCCAGGTTGAGGATTAACACAAAGATGGACTAGAAGGTTAAAAAAGCAAGGGAGGCCAGGGTATAAGGACTGTTGCTGAGTAGTGTGAAGGATTAAGTGGACTGAGTCAATGGAAAGGGGCAATGCAACTAAAAGTTATGGTGAGGGTGAACATTTTTGGGGGTGGGGTAGGGTGGGGTGCCGGAGGAAGGACAAATGGAAAGGTGGCTGTGATCAGAAAGGGGGAACACCAAGTTGAATTCTTGAAGGGTTAATAGCTGTGTGTGTTGATAAGGTGCAGAGTTTGATTGTGTTCTTTTAGAATTGAATATAAAAGTGGAAAAATAGGTCTCTGGTCTTTAAAGAGGACTTCTGGACCTGCCTAAAAAACATTCACTAACTTAGGAAAGCACTCACACATGCATCACATACAGAAACAGTGACAAATTCATCCTTACTAAAGTATTTCCATCTTTTTTTTTTTTAACTTTGTTTTATGTATCATACTTTGTTACGGACATTTTGTTTGTTTTTGCTTCATACTTGTGTTTTAACTGATGGTAGGGAATTTATGGTGAGAAAACTCCTTTCGCTTATACAAATCTGCTTTTTTTGGGGGGGGCGGGCAACTTAAACTTAAAGTCCTGGAGAGTTGCCTGGGGCACGAGAAATTTTAGTAACTTGCCAAAGGTCGCCAAGTATGTGACAGTGATAATGGTCTTCCTCATCCCAAGGCTAGCTCTCTACTTCTTGTGTAATAGTTAAACTGCATATTTTTTGAGAAATTGGTTTAGTTTCTCCCTTGAAAATTAATTATTAAGTTTGAAACATGAGTTATTGACACTTTACAAAAACATGTGTTTTCTTTCTAATAACAGAAGCTGAAAATGACCTTCGGAAAACCTATTCCTTGTATGATTATTTGAAAAACACTTACAGAATAAAGTCCTATCCTTTAAGGTGGATTTCAGGTAAACATTTCTTCTTTTTTAAAAGTTCCTTCTTGCTTTCAAAATTACATGTTTATAAATTAAGTTAGGGAGGTGCCCAGAAGGAATGTTTAAAATATCAAAATACTGTTGCTGTTTGTCAGAATTTTGTAACATTATGGTGGATTAATTACTCTAGACAAGAGAGTAATGGAGAGAGGGGTGAAAGAAAGAATGCAAAGAATGGAGAAATCTGCAAGCTAATAAAAGTTAATAAGTTAATAAAATAAAAGCTAATAAGCTAATGAAAATAGCTAAGAAGGATCAAGCTGAATGGAAGCTTTGGATCAGGACTAGACCTGTGGTTTTATTGAGTTGGGAGCACAAGGTGAGCATATTTTTACCAGCTCATCCAGTTGAAGTTTTAGAGAGATACCTAGAGCACTTAGAGGTGAAGTGCCTTACCAAAGCCACCCAGTGTTACTATCAGTCAGAACTTGAACCCAGGTCTTCCTAGAGAAAAATAAAAAAAAATAAAAATAGGGGGCCTTCATAGAATGGACTTATTTTAAGGAATTATATTAACACACCCAATTGGACCAGCACATAAATATATAACCCATTCAGTGTTTCCCCACTTAGAACATTTTTCTTTCTTAATTTTATTTTTAATAAATTTATTTTTAATTAATTTAATTTAAGGCAGTGGATAGAGAGCTAGCCTTAGAGCCAGCGAGAAGTGGGTTCAGATCCCACTTTTGACCCTGGACAAGGCACTTAATCTCTAAGTAACTCTAGGCAACTTTCTCAGACTAAATTGAAGAGAAGGTACCTGCCAGTAGTAATGAAGTCCCTAATTTCTACAGAAAAAAAGTTATAGTTAAGAACTACTTCCTTAATCTTAAGTCTTTGTTTGAGATGTTTATTTACTGTGTGCTAAATAAGTTATAAGTGACATGAAACCCTATTTACTTCCTCTTTTTAGATACTGAATATCTTCATAAAAGAGAAAACAATGTTATGGTGTTTAATGCTGAATTGGGAACCAGTTATATTCTCGTGGATAACAGCACCATAGTATGCTTAACCGTATAATTGTTTCATACATTGGAGAAATATTTTCCATAAAATATTACTATTATTACAAGTTCTTGAATTTATTTATTTTTTCTTTGTTGGCAGGATAAATTGGGGTATATAGTAACTGATTATTATGTCTCTCCTGACCGGCAATTTGTGCTTTTTGAGCATAATTACGATGAGGTAATGAATTTCTTTTAATATTGGATGAATCTTAGAGCTAAGCATTCACTTGACAATATCTTTGAATCTTTGGATAATGAAGGCAGGTGTTATTTACGAAATATTACTTCACAATAAAGGAGGGAAAGGCCATTTGAACAGTAAAAGTCAAAATTAAAGAATATTATAAAAGAAATTCCAATTTTGTTATTTTTAAATGCTAAAATGTAGAATGAACATTAAAAGATATAAATGGATACTGACAAAATAAGGTAAGTTAATAAGATATGTAATTCATAACATAATATATATAATTTTCCATATTACCCCATGATTCTCTAAAATTGTACTTTATCATCACCATTCTTAACCCCTTTCTCCCCTGCTTCAGAAGTTTCAGGATTGCTCCAAAGTACAGTGATTTACATATAGCAAATATTCAGTAACTGTCTTTTTTAAAAGGTGTGGGGAAGATAGTAATCTTAAACCACCCCCACATTCTTGAAGACAGTCAGGTCAAACTGCTACACATTCTTGCCCTGTGTCATAAATTAGCCTCACAAGTTGAACTGATTTATTTCTCTTCTTCAAGTATAATTCCAAAAACACTGTCATACATAGATGAGTGTTTACTCTTTATCTGCTATTTCACACACACACACACACACACACACACGTACACTTTGTATATACTTCTATTTGTATTTGCTGTCACTTGTTAAAATGTAAGCTCTTTGAAAGAAAGAGTTGTTTCATTTAAAAAAATCTTTTTGATATTTATATCTCTAGTACCTAGCATGTAGTAGATGCTCATTAAATGTTGGTTAGTTGATTGATTGATTGATTGATTGATACAGTAATTTCCAAAGGAGATTGCATAACATCTTCTAGTAACTGGCTCCATTTATGGAAATGCTACAAACTTAATTACATTTCCTCTTATTTTATATTTGCTATAAATGAAAAAATTGCTAGTTGTTTTTATTGTTGTACTGGCTTCCGCCCATGTGTATTTCATGGGTTGGAGATGGACAATGAGCTGGGCCTTCAGTGGAACAGGCTGGATTTTCTTGGGGGGAGGGGTGTGTTGCAAAACTGTCTTACTGACCTTAACCTTCTCCTGAAAGCAAAAAGCCCCCCTTTTTTAATACTAACATTTTATTGGTGTTGCTTTAATGGCAGTAAAATGTGGAATACCCCGTTTCTGGAAAACTGAAGTTTTGTTGAATTGGATTTAAATTTTGGATGGTTCTAACCTGTTCTAACTTTCACATATAACTTCTATCCTAAAAAAAAAAAATAGTGACTATGAACACTCCAGTTAGCTAAGGTTTTCTGATCCTTTTATATATTCTACTGAATTCAACAGTAAATTAATAGCATATAGCAGCTTGTATTGATGCTTCTGTCTTCAACTAATGACTTGTATATAGTTCGGGGATATCTGGACTCCTCATTAAGGGCTTTTAATGGATTTTTTAAAAAAAGGTATTAGCAATTGGAGGAACAGAGCTTTTAGCAGTAGGGAAACTGCTAGACTCAACAATATAATTTGAAAAACCTTTGACAAATATTTATTGAATGTCTATCAGATTCTAGAAGCAGTGGGAGATAACAGGGATGACTAGATATGCCCTTAAGTAGCTCACAGCCTAATAAGCAAAATAAATCATTTATCTGATCAACTACGACATGAGAACTAATATGTTAAGTGCCCTAAGAGATGTTCTTTGAGAGCTCAGAGACATATGCTTCATTTTGGTTAAGGGATGGGGCGGGGTGGGGTGAGGCATGGTGCTCAGAGGAGAATTTATACTCAAGGTAATCTTAAGATTTTATAGGATTTAGACAGGGACACAAAGTGCGGAAAGGATGGGAGAAGGAGGGGAAACATACTAGACACAGGGAACAATGGAACACAAGCATTAAAGAGGGAATACCCAGGATGTCTTCAGAGAACAGCATTCAGTATGATGAGAGCATAGGATGAATAAAAAGGAGTAGCAGATAAGGCTGGGTTAGAGCTAGCTTATGTAGAGCCTTGAATGCGAGGCTAGTGAATGAGAAACTACGGAAGTTTATGAGGGGAGGGGAATGTCATCAAACGTTGTGCTTTAAGGAACTTAATCTGTATGGTGTGTAGGATGCATGGGAGGAGGGAAAGGCTAGAAACAGGAAAACAGACAGTGGGGTTCTAGAGCTGCTTTGTACCATTGGTAAAACCTGATTGTTAAATTTTCAGTGTGAGCATTTGCATCTCAGAGATTGGCAAATGTTAAATTAGTGTTTGATTTATTGATTTTCTATACTTAAGAAGATGATGGAGAAAATTTTAATAATGCAGATTAGAAGCAGGGAAATGAACGGTGGTGTGCTGGAATAGCTTTGTACCATTGGTAAAACCTTATTGTTAAATTTTCAGTGTGAGCATTTGCATTTCAAAAATTGGCAAATGTCACAAATTAAGGCTTGATTTATTGTTTTGTTGATTGTCTATGCTTAGGGACATGATGGAGAAAATTTTAATAATGCCGATTAAATTTAAGTGTGTTGTGTGTCCACCCCCTCTCCCTAGAGAACTGGTTGTTAAACATCCACCAGCATATTCCTGGAAATATATTATTGCAATAATCTAGGTGAGAAGTAAAGAGGATATGAACTAATACAGTGGCAGTAGAAATGGAAAGGATCTTGTAGAAACAAAAAACTAATGAAGAGAGAATTAGTGGCATTTGATTGGATGTAAGAGACCAGGTGAAGAAGAAAGAATCAAAGATGACTTAATTTAACAACCACCCTTTTTTTTAAATTAAAAAAAAATATTTTCCCACTGGTCCTCTTACCAATGGGACAGAGTTTTCCCCCCCCCTCCAACGTTACTGTTTTAATCATTCTCTTAGTTCTCTTCACCTCATTCTGAATGAGTTCACAGAGGTCTTCATAGTTTTCTCTGACACTGTCCATTTCATCATTTCTTATGGCATGGTAACATTTTATTACATTCACATGCCTTAAGTTAGCAAACTGTTTATTAATTGTGTTTATTGTGCATAATGGAGTACATGGTGCTTAATTCTGGAATACAGATATGAAGGACAAAATCACTAAGACATGGTCCTAATCTATAATCTAGTAGGCAGATAAGTATGTAAGATAGAGAGTTAACCACATTGGAAGTTAGACTATGCATGGGAATAACTAAACTGAGATAAGGGTGGGGTCTGCCTTGGAATGAGGTGTGCTCAGGAGAGGTTTCACAAGGAATCTGCACCTGAGCTGGATTTCATCAGGTGGACATGCCCAAGATTTCAAAGTTGGGTGATTGGGAGAGAAGTGGTTCCATGAAATAGGGCAGTCAGGAGAAGCTGTTTTAGTTCTTGATGGGTGGGAAATGAACAATTTACTTTTGTATAGATTGAGTTTGACATGTCAGTAGCACATTTAGGTGGTGATATTCAGCAGGTGTTTAGAGGTGAGGGCCAGGGGTAGCTAGGTGGTGCAGTGGATAGAGCCCCTGCCCTGGTGTCAGGAGGACCTGAGTTCAAATGTGACCTCAGACTCTTACTAGCTGTGTGACCCTGGGCAAGTCACTTAACCCCAATTGCCTCTCAAAAAAAGAAAAAAACAAGTGAGGGCCCTGCATTTGGGAGAATATTTGATGACCTGGAGCTGTTAAGCAATAGCTGTTTATGTTTACTTTTGTCTTTTGTGTCTGCATTTGTTTTTTCCAGTGTTTATATTACTACTAGTTTTCTTGAAGGTGGAGGGAGAGGGTGAAGTTATTTTCAGTTGCCATTTTCCTCCCCAGAGTATCTAGTAGATTACACTGTACGTAGAAGATGTTCAATAAATGTTGACTAACTTCCCATCACACAAGAAAAAGAAAAGTCATGGATCCATTAACTTTCTTTTGGTATAATTTTTCAATTAACTTTAGATCTTGCTTTTACACCAGAGACTCATTACCTTTTTCAGTGGCTGAGTTTCCACCATACTTCTAGGAGGTAACTATCAAAGGTGATAAATCCCATGCCGAGCCAGACCCAGCTTACATATGATCCTGTTTAATATTCTGGTCCTGATTATTTGCTGGAGGATTTGGTTGTTCTCCTTATTTTTAGTTTCACGGAGTTAAGAAAGCTATGCACTGAGTGCATTGCAGAGTAGAGTCCTGATTTGATGTCAGAGGCCCTGGGTTTGAATCCTAAGACTGCTACTTATTAACTGTTTGACCATAGGCAGTCTTTCTGGGTCTCAGTTTTCCTTATCTATAAAATGAGGCAGTTGGATTATATGATTTCTCTAAATATTTGGATCCTTAGATGCCTTCATCAACCCATTATTCATCTACCATTAATAATTTGCTCTAAAACCTTCTCGATTTATGTTTCAATTTTCAACCTGCACCGTGTTATAATGGATTTGAATTGAGCAGGATTTGCATTCAAAAGACATTGGTTTACAACTTACCCTCACCACTTAATTACTGTGTAACTTTCAGCATGCCATTTAATCTCTATAAACTTCAGTTTTCTTATCTGTAAAATCTGTAATTCCTGCAAGCATCTATTCTGCAGGGTTGTTTTCTGTTCAAATTATATAAGTGAAAATACTTTGTAAGGGACTATATGTTGTTGTTCTTCAGTCTTTTTTTCTGTCATATCCTACTCTTTGTGACCCTTTTGGGGGTTTTCTTGGCAAAGATACTGGAGTGGTTTGCATTTCCTTCTCCAGGTAATTTTACAAATGAGTAAACCGAGGCAGATGGTGCCCAGGGTCACAACACAGCTAGTAAGGGTCTGAGTCCAGATTTGAACTCGGGAACAAGAATTCTTCCTGACTCCAGACCCAGCACTCTACCTTTTGTGCCATCTAGCTGCCTTAAAGGACTATATAAATATATGCGAGTAAATGAGAACATATTTGTATTTTGCTTAGCATAGTGCCTGGCACATTGTAAGTGCTTAATAAATGGGTATTCTAAATACTAAAATGGACTTGTGACCTCAATAATGTGGATGTTCTCTTTAATGGTACAGAATAGACCCCAGTCATGCCTGCCCATCCTACATCACTATTGTCTATACGGTTCTAAGTGCAACACAGGGGCTCCACCAATGATGCTCGGGAACTTCCTCATGTTTTTTAATTTTTTTTTTTTATATCATGAGTATACTAGTAGAGTAAAGCAGTGTGACCCTGGGCAAGTCACTTAATCCTATTTGCTCTGTTTGTGTGTGTGTGTGTGTGTGTGTGTGTGTGTGTATGCTTTATGGGTTGTTTATATACAACTTCCTTTCATAATCTAGAAGACCATAAACATCCTTCAATCTCTTGGGTTTTCCTATGTGGATAATTAGGTAAAACTCATTTGAGTAGGTAAAGAGCTCATCAAAGAGGCTCTGCAATGCTTGATTAAACTTAGTATAATGCCATCCACAAAAAGTACTCTCTCAGAGAGTTCAACATCTGACTCTGTGTTAGATCTCCTCCATGACAGTCGTGGACACCTTTTTCAAGCATATGTCTCCCAGTTTTGATGCATGCATGGAAAACATCTTATTGAATACATCTTTTAAGGAGGCATTTTTATCTGTCAAATTAACTTTTTTTTTTAATAGTCCACAAACATCAGATATGGTAGCATCTTGTCTTGCCTTCATCTTTCAGTTAATTGTGTAATGGTAAAGATAACAGTCTATTTTGTAATGTCACTTGGAAAAGCTTGCCATTACCTACTAATAGTATAAATGCCCTGGATAAATGTACAAATTCTGATAAAAAAAATTATGTAGGTGGGAAAATAGATCAGTCAGTCCTGATCTCTCACTTGAACTTTTTGTTTCAATCAATCCATCAATCACCCAACGTGCATTATTAAGCATTTCTTATGTACCAGGCTAGAGTAAATTTTTTTTTTACTTAATTGTT
This sequence comes from Vombatus ursinus, assembly GCF_900497805.2. Classification (NCBI taxonomy): domain Eukaryota; kingdom Metazoa; phylum Chordata; class Mammalia; order Diprotodontia; family Vombatidae; genus Vombatus; species Vombatus ursinus. Next base: position 56,495,026 of record NW_020954557.1, read on the forward strand.
TTTATTAATAATATCAGTTAGCATTTACATAGCTCTTTAAGGTTTGTGAAGGGTTTTATACATATTTTCTCTCTCTTTTTTAGGATTATAAATTTATTTATTTTTCATTTATTTTATTTTTAATTCATGGAATAAAACAAGCGTTTTCACAATATAGCGCAGGCTAGAGTTACAAAGAGAGACAAAAATGCAAAAATAGTCCCTGCCCTCAGCTTAAAACACTAATGGAGGAGACACCATATAAATAAGCAGGTATATAGAAGATACAAAGAGATCCGATTAGAAGGAAGATAACCATAGAGAGTGGGTAGGTGGGTGAGTGATGGAGAAAGGCGGCCTGAAGTGGGGATGTTAAGAAGCAGAGGGGAGAAGGGAGAGCATCACAGGGAGGAGGGACAGCTCATGTAAAAGTATGAAGAGGATTTGAGATTTCTCAGGTACCCTCCCCTCCTTTAGGTAACTGAATTACTTCCTCAGTGCTTTCACAATTGCATGCCTTCTAACACAGATCTCCTCTTGAGCTCACTTGTTCTAATCCAGTTGCTTTTCCTTCTTTTGTTCTCCCTGGTGCCATTTCTATAAACACATACAAGACTATGATGTAGTTGTCCAACTGTGATGACTCCAACTCTCCTTGCTGGTTAAAAGAGTTTATTATAAAAACTTAGAAGGTTATTTCCATTGTCTTGTTTTTTTTATGCTTAGCTGCTTGCAGGATATAAGTGCCTCACTTCCTCTAAGGAAAAGGGAAAGACCAATTGGTGGTGACATGTTGCCGCCTCTATATATGCCTAAATTATTATAGTTCTTGTTATTAGTAATAGCGAGGGTATTGATGATGTTGATGATGACAACTGAGTTCTGTGGATTTCTTAACTTCTGTGTAAAATAGCAACTTCTTTTATTTTTTTCTAAGTTTTCTTAATTAGAGACATCTTTTGCCCTAGGATTTGATAATTAGTTCTATATTCATTCTATTCATATCCTTCACAATTTGATAAACTTTGGTCTTGTCCCCTCTTCATATTTCCAGATTTAAGAGTTCAAATCTTAAAATTCTGTCTTCATAGGGAAATCTCTCTGGGTCTCATTCTTTATAATTACTTTCATTTGGTTTAGTTCTCTTGTGATAATTGAAATGATGAGTAATATTAGTGGCATTGTGGTTTTATACTGGGGCAAGGTTATATTTCTTGCTTTAATCAGTTACTCAAATACTTAAGGAGTAGCTACTATTGTGCATGCCTCTGTACAATGCCGTGTTTCAGGTAATCAAAAGATAATGAGCCAGGCAGTATTCTAGGTGCTGGGGGAACAAAGGCATGAATTGAACAGTGCCTGTTCTCAAACAGTTTAAGCAACATAGGCCTTTATGTATTCAGAGAATAAGAACAAACATATTTGATATTAAAGTTGATATTAAAAATATTTGATCTTCATAGTAAGCCTAGGATAGAGGCCATGCAACTCATTGGATAGATAGCTGGCCTTGGAGTCAGGACTACCTGGATTTGAAGTCCTGTCTCTGATACATACTGTTAGAAGGGAGACATACATACAACAGCCCTGTCTGGCTGTTGGCAAGTCACTAAACTTCTCAGTACTCCAGGCAACTAACTCTCAAAGACAAGTTCATCTGTGATTAAGTGCCTACTATGTACTAGGCACTGTGCTGAAGGGCTGAGGATACAAAAAGAGGCAAGAGACAATCCCTTCCCTTAAGGAGCTTACAATCTAAGACTAAAATAATAATATTTTAATTATTTTGAAGAGGAGACCCAGTAGTATCAAACATTTGTAGGGGACACTGAGCTTTTTCTCAGTAGTGAAATATTTAACCAATGGGGCTGATCTTGCCAAAAAAAAAAAAATGATTCCTAGATAGCCTTCCAAGGTCATAGTTGTTAGATTTACTCTAAGGTTTCTTCAGGCTTAAAAATCAGGTTTATTCCATTATATATACATAAGTGTGTGTGTGTATGTATATATGTATGTGTATATATATATATATGTATGTATATCTATCTGTGTGTGTGTATATATGCATTTATGTACATGTATACATATATAATCTACCCGTGCAATACACACAATATTTGTATATATGAATATATGTATATGTGTATACAGACATACACGTGATTTTCCCTCTAAATGCATTACTTTAAATGCAAACCACATTTGAGCTTACCTTCTCCATTACTTTCCACTCATTGGGGTTGTGAAATTTTTTTTGCAAGGTCAGTCCCACTGGTTAAATATTTCATTAGTGAGAAAAAGCTCAGTGTCACCTACAAATGAATGATTTTACTGTGTAATTCCTCTTCAAAATAATTTTATGTTGAGTAAGACCAGTGCCAAAATAGATTTCTAGACAACATCACTATTAATACTTTCTGTTTGAGAAGTACCCATTTTTGTTATTGAAGTTGTTGTTTTCTTTCTAGTCTCAATATCATTTCCCATTATTTGACAAAGCATTTCCTTGAGGATTTAATTTTTCAAATAGTTTTCAGTGCACATGGGATAATATATTTATGTGCCTTCATTCTGCTCATAGGCACTTACTTGTACTTATGGGAGTATCTACATCATTACTAGAGATGTAAAGGCACAGAAAATAAGGAAAAATATGGCATAATAAATTTTCATTGTCACTTTTCCCCCAAGGATTTAGACCCTTCCTCGCCTTTGACTTAAATAATTTTGGATTATAAAATGTACTATTTTGAATTTTGAATCAAATATTAAAAATAAGGTATTCTTATGTTATCTGCCTCTCATTGTAATTAATAAACAAATATACCTATACATGTATATATGTTTGTATGTATATACACATAGATGTATGTATGCCTCTGTGTGTGTGTGTAATATACATACATACATACATACATTCATATATAATAGTACTTCTAAAACTATGTGGTAGAAATACTTTCATAGACAATGATGTTTAGCCTTTGCCCCTTTACAAGGAAAAGCAAGGGTTTTATTTTAGAGAGCAAAGTGCTTGACTGTTTCCAGGGGATGCTATTTTCAAAAAATCAAAGATTTTAATACTATTTTGCTTTAGTTCCTCCTTTTGTTGACTTTTAACTTAGTGATTGGTGGCTATTTTACTGTCTTTCTGGCTATCATTAAGCATGAGTTGTTAACATGGGGTTCCATGAACTTTGTTTTCAAAAATATTTTGCTAACTATTTCATTATAATTGGTTTCCTTTGTAATACTATTTAAAACATTCTGAGAAAGGTGTATAGTCTTCATCATCCTTCAGAGGGTTCTATGACACACAAAAGAGTTAAGAACTCTAGCAAGGGAGGAAAAGGAAGGAAATATTAATAATAGGATCCTCTTAATCTTGAGTAGATTGGGTATGTGTGGAAAGCAACAAAGGGTTATCATATCACTACTCACTATATAACTTCCTTCTTCTGGGCCTGACCTGGACTTCAGCTTCTTGAGTTCACATCTAGCCTCAGATACTTACTAGCTGTCTGATGCTGGGCAAGTCACTTAACTCAGTTTTCCCCAGTTTCCTCATCTGTAAAATGACCTGGAGAAGGAAATGGCAAAACCACTCCAGTATTTTTACCAAGAAACCCCCAGATGGGGTCATGAAGAGTTAGACATGACTGAAAATGACTGAGCAACAACATTAATATGCCTGGTGCTCAGGTTATAGAGGCAGAAATGAAAGTGTTTAAGACAGCTTACATTTTATTTGGGGGAGGAAATATATACATACACACACAGACAAAATATTTACAAAATAAATCCAAGGTAATTTTCCATGGGAGGAGAGCTCTGACAGGGAAAAGAGGAAAGGATTCAATGTAGGTAGTAGTGCTTGAGCTAAGTTTTTAGGGATTTCTAAGAGGCTGGGGTATGAAGGATGTGCATTTTAGCCATGAGGGACAGCCATCGTAAAATTGAAGTAGGAATTTGAAATCCATGAAAAAGATTAACGTGAGAATAGTTCTTTGTTAAAATACCAAATGTATTTGCTTTGTATGTATTTGTATTTGAAAATTTTGAAAATTTCCACTTTCAATTTCCTTTCATTAACTGCCCCTCCCCAGTCCCCCCCCCCAAAAGACAATGAGCTAGCTAGTGGCCCAAAATTTCCTGAAATTTGACATCTCTAATCAGGACTGTGTTCAGACAGAGTAAGATAAATAGTTGTTTTGAAACTCTGTAAGGTTCATGTTTGTAAGGTGTCGTACAACTATAAAAAAACTACAAAAATGTGATATTTATTATTGTTGTTGTTATTATACAAATTCAGGGAAGTTTTTAAAGAAGCTATTCATTTGTGACTCAGAAAAGACCAGACTTGTCATCTGGGAGTCGTAAGCAGAAACATCTTGTGTCCATATTAAGCATCTCCATTCCCTGCAAATGAACAAAATATCAAGTAAACACTTCAGGGACCTCATGGCTATTAACAGAGCAGAATCAAATTTGCCAAATAAATGGCCAATAAATGCTAAATTAAAAAATCATCATAGAAAAAACTATTTTTATATTTCATACTCCTAGGTCTCACTTACAAATTAAAATATTCTTAGCCAGCTTTATTTGCTTTATTTTTTAAAATTCTACTGAACTTCATGTATATTTACAAAGCCTGGAGGTACTGTGATAGGGATTTAGGAGAGAGGATTTTTTTAACTACTAATACATATTTTTTTCCTTCCCAGCATAACAGATACAAAAAGATGAAACATGATTTTAATAATGACAATAAGGAAGTTCTAGGATAGGAATTTCTTTACATAAAACATAGGAACAATAAATTATTATCTTGTCCACTTAGCTAGCTTGCCAAGAACAGGTGAGAAGATTTTTATGTGCAGAATGTCATTAAGTCATTAAAAAGTTTAACTATTTTCTTTTACAGATTTGGAGGCATTCCTACACAGCTTCATATGACATATATGATTTAAATAAGAGGTCAGTGACTTTTATATAAAATCCAGCAGGGGTGAATACTGGTTTTGGGAGAGGGAAAAAAGAGATTATAATGCATCATAAATATTGTTTTATTTTCTGTTTCATTTTTCTTCTAGAGAGTTGGTTTTAGATGAGAAAATTCCTGATGTCATACAGCAGATCTCCTGGTCACCAGTTGGTCACAAACTGGTTAGTAAATGCAGATGTTCTTTCATTGGCCAATGTTCATAACCTTGGGGTTGCTTTTGACTCTTCCCTTCACCAAGTTTTTTAATTCTCCCTCCACAATATCTGCTTTCTATTTCTACTGCTACCACTTTAGTACATATCACCCACCTGGATTACTGCAACTTGCTTCTCTTTTCTCCCCCTTCCATTTCATTCTCCATGTTGCTACCAATCTAATCTTAGGGATCTGTAGGTCTATTCATGAAATTCCATTTGCTCAAAAATCTTCTGTGACTCTCTTTGCTATAAAAAGTTCCAACTCCTTTTACTGGAATTCAGACCTTCTCCAATCTGGCACCACACCTAACCTTATCTCTTATTACTCCCACATAATCTTAATTCCATTTAGACTAGACTGTTTGCCCAACCTCAAACATACTTGGTGCCTACTAAGTGCTTTTTTACTTCTGTGCTTTTGTCCACATGTCTAGAATGTCCTTTCTGCTCATACCTGTTAAAGTTTTGTCCTTAAAGGACTAACCAAAAAGCTTCTTCCTGCATGAGGCATGCCCAATGAGGCAGCTTGGTGGTATAGTGGGTAGAACACCAGGCCTGGAGTCAGGAAGACCTAAGTTCAAATCTGGTCTTAGACATTATCTCTATGACCCTAGGAAAGTCCCTTAAGCTCTGTGAGCCTCGGATTCCCCAATTGTAAAATGGGAATGATAACCCTACCCCCCAGGGTTGATGTGAGGATCAAATGAGATAATAATTGTAAACATTTTGTGCCTGGCACATAGTGCTATATAAATGTCAGCTGTCATCGTCATCATCATCATGATCATCATGAAGCTTAGCTTGATTCTCCTAACTGGCCTCATGGACCTTATGTAGCACTTAGGATCTCTTCGATGCTCTTATCATATAATATTGTATGTCACAGTTATTGTTTATATTAGGGAAGGGAATAAGTGTTATCTGGTTTCAACTCCACTGGGTACTCCTGGTTCCCTTTCCCCCTTGCTTTCCAGTTTCTTTCTTATTTTACTCCATTAGATTATAAACTTCTTGAGGCCAAAGACTGTCTTTCTTTTTCTTATTTGTCTCTCCAGTGCTTAGCACAGTGCCTCGCACAGAGTAGGCACTGGATATTAATTGAATTGAATTATCTAAACTTGGTATCTCCTTTAGCACCTAGCAGAGTGGCATATAATAAATGTTTGTTGAATGCATTGAATGTCCTGTTGTGATTGTTATAGACAGGGACAGTATTCTACTTTTAGATCATTTAACCAAGTTCTTCCTCACAGGATTACATTTCTAGATTTGGAAGATACTCCAGTACCATTCATTTTACAGATGGGGAACAAGGAACCTTGTGCTATGAACAAGGTTAAGTGGTTAAGAGGTTAAGTGATTTGCCCAAGATCAAATAGGAATTGCCAGATAACAATTGAACCTTGGTCATCTATGTCCAGAGCTTGTCCTATCTCATCACTGCAGAAACAGAGAAGGTCATCCAATACTCAGGGTCATTTTCAATAGACTTCAGCATGAGCTGACTTTGAAGGGAGGAAAGCCTGGTTTCAGATACCATCTCTGAAACATAACTGCCTGTGTGACCTTGGGCAGGTTCCTTAACTGATTAATTACCAGTGCTTTGAGCAACTCTCTCAGACTATGAGTTACAGAAGGTGTTCATCTTCATTAATAGAGGGAGTTTCCTTTTGCAGGGGCTCCATAGGCCTCTAAAATCACAGGTCTAGTTCCTATCCCCTCACAGCTGCCATTACCAAATAATTCCTTGTCAAATGGCCAGACTATTGGCTTCCTGATTAAAAAAAAATCAATTATATTCAAGAGAATTATAATAATGAAATAATATACTAAAATTATTGCATGCACTTAAAGGAAATTTTATATCCTTGAGCTCTAGAATTAGTAGACAAGAAAGAAAAAGTATTAAAGAATTGAATATGCAACTTAAAAAAAAATACAACCAGTAAGTTAATAATTCCAAAACAAACAGTAAAGAGGAGCTTTTGAAAATTAAAGGTGAGATCAGCAAAATTGAAATAAAAAAAATTTAATGAAAAAAAGATCTATCAAGTACTGCTGGGAACACTGGAGAGCAATTGGAGAAATAGTTTTTGACTTACTTCTGACACTACATACTGTAATGAATTACAAATGAACTAAATAGAAAAATATCATACAATTAAAAAATAAGAGGAAAATGTGATTTTAAATTTGTGACCAGCTGTGACAACTCTAAGAATATTATACATGACAAATTAGGCTACTTTTCAGTATGTGGAAACAAATGGCCTTTGCACAACTAAAATAAATTAAGAAAAAATTAAATTTGATTCAATTCCACAAATATTTGTTAATAGTCTATTAGGAATTGAGAATGTAAAGACAAAATGGAAGTCCCTGCCCTCAAAGGTGGAGGTGTGAAGAGAGTGAATTCTAAGCCTGTGAATCTACTTGTGCAAAGTCATGGGTAAAGAAGGAATGGTTTGGAGGAGGAAGATCTCCTAGGCTAGTTTTCCTGGGTTGGGGAATGTGTGAAGAATAGGAAATAAGATTGGCAATGTATCTGGGGGTTGGGTTGTGAGAGAGTAGAGGGAGGATTTTGTATTTTATTGTAGAGGTTAATAGTGAATCATTGAAGGTTTTTGAGCACAAGAGTGTAATATATAGATAGGTTTTAGGAATATTAATTTCATAGCAAATGAAAAAGAGTGCAAAATGGAGTAGAAAGTCCAGAAAATAGAGGTTGGGGCACCAATTTCAAGGTTCTTTCTATAGGCCAAGTGAAAAGGCCTTGAGTAAAGAGAAGGGTGTGTGAGAGAAGTTGTGGAATTTGGATCAGTTCATTATATATTGGTGGTAGAGAGAGAAGAATGAGTCAAGGAAGACTTGAAGGGTGGAAATGTGGGTGACCAAATGGATGCTAGTGCCATAAACAGAAATGGAGTAGTTTTGAGAAAGGATGGATTTTCGGAAAGATATCAGGAGTTCCTTTTTGGATGGGTTGGGTTTGAGATGCCTTTGGAACATCCAGTTTGAAATGTCCAGTAGGCAGTTGGAATTGAAAAGAGAGATTGGGATTTGACTGAAATACTTTGGAATTGCTTGTGTATAGGTAAAAATTGAAGTGGTACGTAAACTAGAGAGCTAATGAGATCACCAAGGGAAAGAATACAGAGGAGAGAAGAAAGCCCAGGACTAAGATGGAGTTTCCAGGCACATCCACCCTCAATGGATGAACATCCAGCAAAAAAGGAGCTTTTTTTTCCCATGCCAATAATATCCCTGGTTGTCATGCAAATCAGCTTGGGAGGATTGAAAAGGGATAGATGAATTTGGTGAAGCTGGTGACCTTTGCCCTATTTCCCAACAGTAAACAAAATTGCATAATTATATATAAATAAAAAACTTAAGACCACAAAACTCAAATAAAAAGTATTTGATGATGTTGATACTTTCACATCACACATCCATGCTATGACTAATGGAAAACTACGAAGCTTTGAGGCTACTATACTATAGAATATAAGGATACTTCATCAATGAAGCAATCAACACTGTATTTATTAAGTGCCTACTGTGTGCCAGGCACTGTGGTAGGTGCTGAGGATATATTTACAAAAAAATGAAACAATCCTTGTTCATCCGGCCTATACTTGGGTCTAACTAACCTAAGTTTTATTTTTTTCTATATATTATATTTATTTCCCACTGTTTTGAAAATATAATTTTAATTTAAATAGCTGTGTTAGAAGGTGTGCTAATGCATTGTTCTTATTGTTTCCTTATAGGTATATGTTTGGAATAATGATATTTATATAAAAAATGAACCACATTTGCCAAGTTTGAGGATCACTTATGATGGAAAAGAAAATGTAATATTTAATGGAATAACTGACTGGGTTTATGAAGGTACAGTGTTAAAAAAAACTTTTTAAAACCAGAAAATGTGAATGTTTAGTTAAAAGTGATAGATTTTCTTACATGATTTTGAAAGTAAATGTGTAAAATATAAGCCATCACAGCCTGTTTTAGAATACACAAAATATGTGAGTTTATAAGCTAAAGAAATACTTTACACTAGCCTGTCTTATAAATTACTAGACCACAGGGATTTGCAATACACTTTTAGGGCTGTGGCCACAGACTTAGGTTTAGGTAACTTCCCAGGCCTTGGAGACCGATGAGTGAACAGATTCAAGTCAAATATTTTCCAGCGAGATCTATCTTAGTAACATTAGTCGATAAGGAAAGAAAAACAATATCACAACATTCCACACAGAGACAGAATAAAACCTAGGGGGTGGGGACACTGGGGAGAGAAAGCCAGTTTTCCAGAGTATTTGTGCCCATTTGCTCTTAGAAAAAACTTGGTTTCCTGCTTTTAAAAGTGGGGAAAATGATTAGAGATAACATTTGTTAAAATGTGGAGGTCATTAGTATCAACAGCTTTTGAAAGTGATGTTTGGGTGTTTCATGCACAGTGAATGTGTTGATCAAATGTATAGTAGGCTGTTTTGTAGTTGCCAGACTAACAGGGATTTTGAGAAAGTTCCTGAATTCCCTGAAGGTTGTTCTGATTAAAGAGATCCAACCTAATTACTATTATTTGTTCACAAATGAACCATTTTTATAAAGAGCAAAACTCCCCACCTTTCAACTGCTTGAATCTAGTGTTCTTTAAAAGCCAAAGAAATGTTGGAACAAAGCAATTGTTCCTCATGAAGAGGTAAAGTTGGAAAGGACTTTATGGCGATAATTTAGTTCAGTCCTATCTCTCATTTGGAGCGGAGTCAGAGGCCTTGAGAAGTGAAGTGAGATCACACAGTAGAACTGTGACCCTGAGGCTTAGTTTCTAAGATTCTTGATTATATTCCCGGGTCATCTGATTGTTGTAAATGATATTTGTTTACTTTCCTTACCTAGATCAGAGCTTTAAGCTTTAAGCTCTGCCTGTATCTGATCTAAGAATCAGTTACTTGCAAATGCATGTTTTAATGGGCCTGGGTGTATTTTCTAATGCAGTAACTACACGTATAATAGAATTGCTGGATAGATAATTATGATTCCATAGACACTGTTACAGCTCCACTGCACCGTGTCATTTTGGTTATCCATCTGGACAGACTTTGCACTGAACTGCAGATACCTCTGCCTTCACTGATGTAAGAACCAGAACGAACAAACCATAGAGCTTTCAGAGACTTTGTGGGTATAGAAATGGGGAGAAAGGGGAGAGGCTGTGAAAAAAATATCTAGGGGACTTGACCTGAAAGGGTCAGCCCTCAGGTAGGTTGGAGGTTGATGTCTTCTTTCCAGAAATCTTTCAGGACACTGAAAGATTTCCCACACTTTGTTACATTTCCAAAAAACCTACCAATGAGAGATTCATTTGATTTTACAAGCATTGTCTTTTGTTAACTTATTAGAAGAAATGGTACTGGAAATGGCATTGGTTGTGAAATCAAAGAATGTGACGTTGTGGACAAATCACTAAACCTTTCAGGCAAGGCTTCTCACTTGTAAAATATTGCAGTTCAATTATATCGTCAATAAAGGTTCTTTTAGCTCTGGAAATTATGATCGGAAGAAAAGGAATTTTGATTTGGGAAGGGAGAAAGGAGATAAATAGATTTGGAAATTTCTTTCATTGAAACCCTTTATTCTTATCTTCATCTTCTCTTTTCTTCCTCTTGGGTCCTTTTAAATTCAATTCAATTCAATGAAACATTTTAATTACCTGGTCTATGCAGAAAATCTGCTAGGCAACTGGGATTACAAAGAAAAGAAAGGCCCTGCTCCTTGCAACTTGGATGCTCCTTCTCCTCTTTCTCCTCTTCTCCTTTCACATTCTCCTCCTTTTCTTCCTCCTCAGACTCCACCTTCTCTTCTTCCTCATCTTTTGCCTTCCTCTCTCTTCATCTTCCCTGATTCCTCCTACACTACGTAGCCCCTGATTGTGAATCATAGAACTCAGACTATACGCCTATTAGTTAGCCAATTGTGAATTGGCCTGGGAATCTAATCATCCATAACATAGGAAAATACGGTCTAAATTCTGAAACCTTAGCAATTAAAGAACTTTATAAACACATTGATTGGAAAGGGTACCTTATAAGAAAATGATTTGGGAACCTTTCTTGTACTCCAAGTTGATTAGCATAGACTTTGATTTATAGTGACAACTCACACATTTATTTAAAACTTTTAAGATTTATGAAGTAATTGCTTTATAGTCACTTTATGAAGAAGGTACAATGTTAAGTATTGTTTTCCCCATTTTACAGATAGGGAAAGTGAGAGGCATTGCCCTTGGCCACAGGTAACCATCAGAGCAATGATTTGAACCCAGGTCTGCTGCCTTTAGGTCTAATATGCTTTCTATTCTACCATGCTTGGCCTGTATTTATTCCTGAGCCTTGACAGTATTTTTTTTTTTTTTTTGCACAAGGGAGGCAGTGGGGTTAAGTGACTTGCCCAGGGTCATACGGCTAGTAAGTGTCTGAAGCTGGATTTATTCCTGAGACTTCACAGTCTTAACAATATCAGATAAGATTTTCTTTCCATCCACAAGAGCATTCCAATTCAGATTGGTACTGAAGGCTTTGTCATTGGGGAGGCTGAATGAGGTCCTTTTGAATCTAGGAAAATGTTCATATTAAAGATGGAGAAAGAGCAATTAATAGAAGATCCCTTGAATGTTAGAGTTGGAAGTTTCCCCATCAATAATATTCCTCCTCTTTCACCTGTGGCCTCTTAACCCTCAATTTAATCAATTATGTTTCCTCTCCCCACATACACACAAAATCCAAACTGATTCCTTGAAGCTGACCTCAATTTAGCATTGTCCTGATTTAATGAAATCACAATAATATATGAATGATCCTTTAAGGCAAGGGTTCTTAAGCTGAGGTAGATCAATTTGTTTTCTTAGTATTTTGATAACTATTTCAACATCATTGGTTTGCTTTACAATCCTCTGTACTTACACATTTACTTATACATTTAAGAGGCTGCTAGGTGGCACAGTAGATAAGAATATTAGTCCTGGACTCTGGAAGACTCATCTTCCTGAGTTCAAATCTGGCCTCAGACACTTATTAGCTGTCTGACCCTGGGCAAGTCACTTAACCCTGTTTGACTCAGTTTCCTCATCTGTAAAATGAGCTGGAGAAGGAAATATCTCTGCCAAGAAAACTCCAGATGGGGTTACGAAGAATTGGACATAACTGAACAACAAATACATTTTAAAAAAAAAGTTACTCTCAGAAGGCCATAGAATTCACCATATTACAAAAAGGGCCCATTAAACAGAAAAGGTTAAGAACCCATTCTCTAAGGGACATTTAATTTCCCAAAGAGGAATTCATTGATATCAGCAAAATCTCTAACATGGAGGTGGCTCAGTGGATAGAGCACTGAAGTTGGAGTCAGGAAGACAAATCCAGTCTCAAGACACTAGTCCTGGGACTCTAGGCAAGTCACATAACCTTTGTCTACCTCAGTTTCCTCATCTGTAAAATGGGGATAGTAATAGTACCTACCTCCCAAGGTTGTTGTGAGGATCAAATGAGATAATATTTATAAAATGCCAGATATTGTTATTATGGATGGGGGAGATTATTTTGGGTTATAGTGCTTTATGATATGACATACATTCTGGGGTCATTTCCTCTTCCTTGTCTGACAGGAGGCAAATTAGGCAGAAGAAGCATTGTTTATGCTTATTGAGTATCTTCTACTTTTTCTCCTTTACCTTTGCCACTGTTTCAGTATCCTGTGGGGGTACGGTACTGAGAATCCTGGTGGGAGGGGAGGGGCGAGGATGGATTGGTAAGAGAGGTTGTTTTGACCCAATGGACGTTTTAAAATTAGAGTAGAGGATCCGGGAGATTGTTCTGTAGCTGATTTAGTTGGTTTTTAGTATCCTCCTAAGTATTAAAATGTAGGGGATGCTAAAATGCAAAAATTGAGGGTGGATGATTTACTTTGCAATGGTGACAGAACATATAACAGTGGAATAAAATAGCATTATTCTATTTAGAAATCCAAATTCAGAAACTATAACTTACATTTATTTATGTGTATTACTTTGGTTTTGGAAGCCCAGAAAATGTAAAGTGGTCCATTTAGTTGAACTCTACTATAATTACTTAAGCTAATGAGAACAATATTTGGGATGCCAAAGCCAATTTATCAGATATTTCTTGTAACTGAAGAATTTATATCTTTTTTTTTCCCCCAGAGGAAGTCTTTAGTGATTACTCCGCTCTGTGGTGGTCTCCAGACGGCACTTTTCTAGCATATGCCCAATTTAATGATACAAAAGTTCCTATCATGCAATACTCCTTCTATTCTGATGAATCATTTCAGTACCCGAAGACTATTCAGCTTCCATATCCAAAGGTCTGTGTTCTATTCCATATAGTGTTTCGGTAATTTAATTAAAAGAGAATGGTTTCCTTTAATCCATTCCTGCTAATGAAAATATTGTCAGTCTCTCTTCAACAGCTTGCTGTGATTACTCTTGCTGAAGTCAACAGCATCTGGCAATTTTAAAGTATTTTTATTATCCCAGGAAAGAGTGTGATTTAAGGTTTTGTAATTTCTCCAAAAACTTTGAGGAATGACAAGCAGAAAAAGATTGGAAACTGCTTTTGAAAGAGAGACAGGGGAAAATGGAAATGTTTGAATGAGACATCTCTAAAAGCAAAAGAGGAGTAGGTAATGAAGTCAGATGGTTTCAAATGAAGGAAATGGTAGTTGTAATGGTCAAAATTGAACAATGGGAGTGATGTATATTACTTTGTAGATTGAGTTTATCCTAGGCATGGAACATTTGTCTTTGTAGGAGCTTAGTATGTCAAGTTCAGAAAGATGTTCCTACTAGGTCTTTGAGGAAGTTTTTTGTTTGTTTTTAAGAATTAGTTGCAGGGCAGCTAGGCGGCACAGTGAATAGAGCTCTGGCCCTAGAATCAGGAGGACCTGAGTTCAAATTCGACCACTTAATAGCAGTGTGACCGTGGGCAAATCACTTAAACCTCGATTGCCTCCAAGAAAAAAAAAAAATGAGTTGCATACTCTATGTTTATATTCGTAAAGATTCTTGGGGACCTAAGAGGACCCTTAGAAGCGAGTTAGAATAAACCTGTCACTTTACAAATGAAGTGGTTTGTCCAAGGTCACTCGCATAATTAGAGGCAGAAGTGGGATGCAAAGTTCATTTCTCTATCTAGTACACCTGAGAGCCTCTCAAATAAATTGTTCAAACATTAAACAGACACTTATTAATCACCAACTACATGCAAAGTGTTGCACTAGTTGTTAGGAATACAGAGTCAAAAAAGAAGTAATCCCTTCCCTGAGGGAGCTTAGCTAAGAGAAGAAGATGGTATAAGGAAGGAACATAGGACCAAGAAAGGTTTGAGTTCAGTACTGGTCCAGGCAAGTATTTACCCTTAACCTCAGTTTCTTCATCTGTATAATGGATGCAATAATAGGCCTTACTTCAAAACATTATTGTGAGGAGCAAATGAGGTAAATACTGTATGGAAAGTGATTTATCAGCTATAGCCAAAAGTCAACAAACATTTATTAAGCTCTTACTACATACCAGATGCTGGTAATACAATTCAATTCAGTAAACATTTATCAAGTGGCTACTATATTTTTATATATATATATATATATATATATATATATACACACACACACACACACACATATATACATATATATACACACACATATATGTATAAAATATATAATAATATGTACTATATACTACCTTACATTTTAATGGGGGAAGTAAACACATTAAAAAAAAGGTGAGAAGAGGTGAAGGGAGATAAAGGTACCCAGTGGGGGAGCATCACAAAGAAAGTCCAGGAAAGGCAGGAGTGTAGCCTGAAGAAGAAAGAAGACATGGCTGGCCTGGGTATATTTTAAAATGGAGGCTCTTGGAAATCAGTCAGAGGAAGAGGCTGCTGCTACAGAGGGTACTTCCAATATATGACTGAGAAAGCGTGGAAGAGTCAACAGTGTAGCTTTTAATTGCATCTACCCTACAAAATAATATTTTAAAGACTGTTGTTTCTTAAAATCACGGGTAATTGGAGTCTAAGTTCATCCCTTGACATAAAACCCTATTTAAATGTTAACTTTTATTTCTCCTTGAGGGTGGGGGTGGGATACACAGATAAGTAACTATAAGTCATTTTGAAGAGTGAGGGAGCAGTAAGTACTGGGAAAGGAATGAGGCAGAACTTAGTCTAGGAAGGACATAAACCCAGTCTTCAAGGAAGATTGGGATTCTGAGAGTCAGAGGTGAGAGGGAAGTGAATGTATTGTAAGGAAAGGAGACTGACAGCCTAGACCAAGGCACATAAGACAGGAAATGGAAGGTCAAAATTCATCCAGATTTCTTACTTAAGACTACTTTAGAATTCTACCATGGTAGATATGTATTTCTGTTGAGAAGTTGTGGCCTTAAATATATTTATGTTATTTCAACACCAAATTATTGACTCTAAGTCTGGTTCATTATAGACAAAAGCTTATTCTTCTCTTCAGAAGTTTTCCAGGTGGTTTAGAAAGAATACTGGTTTTGGCACTGGGGGACCAGAATTCAAATCTTGACTCGGTCATTTATGACTTGTGTGACCTTGGGAAAGTCACTTAAACTTCTCTACTCAAGTTTTCTCATTTATAAAATGAGAAGGTTGGTCTAGATGACTCTCCCAGTCTCTCCTAGCTCTTTGTCTAGGATTTCATAGCTGGTTACTAAGTCTTCTGGCAATGCAGTATGTGCTTCAGAGTGGCTAACCATTCATAACCTCTGATATATGGGGATCACAGTGTATTTGTCAATAACCAAAGTCAATTCAACAATCTATTCCCTGCATATATAGGCCATGTAAACTGGGGGGGGGCGGTGTAGTGGTGGTGGGGAATGGATCTTGACCCAACGCTTACTCTCACAGACATCGATCAAATCATCCAACCCAGTAAAAATAAGTGATAAGATGTTCAGTTAATTGATTAGTCAATTGTTTAATTAATCGGAATCAATCATAGGATTCAGACTAAATGTGAGAAATCCTTGGAATTGGAGTCAAATTGTGCAAGAATTATATTTGGATGGGCTAAGGAAACTTAGTCGTGTGATCCTATGTTAAGGACCACTTTATCTTTACAAATAACACTTCTTAATGAGCTGAAAAAAAAAAATCATGAAACATGTTCATCTACATGAATATCAGAAGACGCAGATGAAAGAGTTGTCCTTAAGTGATTTGTCTTGGTCTGCATAAAGGAAATATTTGATTTCTCAGTGTGTGATAATTAATTTAGAGACAAAGAACATCAATTTCAATATATTTAGTTTATGGAAAAATGCTGTGTATTCACAAAATACCACTTTTACGTATTTGTGTGTATTTATGTATTTTTATGTATGTGTGTTACTTCCCCTAGGCAGGAGCACCGAATCCGACTGTAAAATTTTTTGTCATCAATACAACAGCTGTCAATGAAACTACTAATGTAACTTTAGTACAGATTGTAGCTCCTGCTTCAATGTTAATAAGGTAAGGTTGTTGGCCCTGAAGCTCTAGACTGTTAAATAGCTTTAGAATTTCTTAGCAATCATGATGACATTTTTCAAATTTTAAGTCTGGCAAGTACATGATATGTAGCCTTCTCCCCCCCCCCCCCCCCGAAAAAAAAAAACCAAACCAAAACAAAACCAAAGAGGTTGGAATTCCATAGCCAGAAGATGATTGTAGACTTCACAGCTGATCATTTATTTGGGAATCTTTAATTCCTTTTGGTAATTTCAGCCAGTGTTTTTGTTTGGAAATTATCTGTTCCTGAAACATCTTTCCGTAAAACAATATCCCTCTGGTTACGATAAAAAACAAATCGAAACCATAGGGCAACTGCCTAATGGGTGGTAAAGTGTCAGACTTGGACCTTGGAGGATCTGAGTTCAAGTCCTGTCTCAGAGTAGCTGTATGACCTTGGGTAAATGATGTAAGTGCTTTCAGCTTTAGTTTTCTCATCTGTAAAATGGAAATAATGGTAGCACCTCTCTAACAGAATTGTTGTCAGGATCACATGAGATATGGAAATTGCTTTGCAGACGAAAGTGCTGTATCAGTGCTAGTGGTTACTATTAGGATATTAGGGCTTCTGTATTATCTAGGAAGTTTTTTATACTTTAAAAAGGAAATTGGTGTTAGTAAACAGACAGATTCTGACCGCAGCAAGATTCAGTGCTCAAAAAGCATTGAGTTGGCTACTATAGAATGTACTGTATGAACTATTTGAGGTCTATAATGTTTTTTTTGACTTTGTATTCACAGAACCTAGTACAGTGGGTTAGACATGCCAAGTGAGAATTCAGTATGGTGTTAAGTTGAACTGAGGACTGACCTACAACTTTTTAAAGTGGCAAAGCATACTTATGGACAGTTTTTCTTTTATTCTGCTATAGACTTTTCATTTCATATTTTCCCCTATTTACGTGTCTTCTTTTTCCTTAAATCAGATGTGTCACAGCTACCCTGCAAGTTGTATGTTAGTTATTAATTCCACAGGTTGATGAGGCACATCAGGATTTGCCACTTAGATGGAGAAAACCAATGAAATAATTAAAAGCAAACATTTGTCCCAACACACTTAGTTTGTCCCAAGACAGACATTTTCCCACCAGTTTAAAGAATTGTTTTGGTTGATCCTCTTTCTAACTTGACTGAGACATAGCCACACACCATTTGATATTTCTTGTATGTCTATTGTAAAAGCCTGCTGGATGAACTCTGATTTTTCAACCTAAATTTTCAGGGAGGATTTTTTTTTTAAGTGTACCAATGTGTTTGCTAGTGCAGTAAACTCAAGCAAAATTGGGCTTGTATTTTTTTTCTTCTGTTAATGAAGCATCAACTTGTCTTTGTTCTTTTACATTCCTTATATTGAACCAGTGGTAAGGATTCTCTGGTGTTAAGTTAATTCAAAAAAGCATTTATTAAGCGCCTTGCATTTGCAAGATGCTAATCTTTCATTTCCTTGTCAGACAGATTTCCAAAAGAACTTTTTTTAAATTGAAAAAGCCATGGAACAAATACATTCGTACAAAAAATTATTCCAAGCACATCACTTGATTGTGCTAACATCAAGTGAGGGTGCCATATTTTCAAAACCACCCAGCTATATTTTGGTACTGTGACATGCTTTATTTTCTGGGCAGCATTAAAAGAAGGAGTAGTGCTAAGTTAATTCAAGGAATACTTGCCAGTCAGTAAAACACATCAGTTAAGCACTCTTTGGTATGTTACCCAGCAAATTCCCCTGAAATATTTCCGAAAAAGAGCATTACATTAACTTTGTCTCTAATCCAACCAATCCAGTACTATAATCAGTTACCTTCAGTTTCTTTTTCTTTCTTTTCTTTCTTTGTTTTTTGAGATTGAGACTCCCTATCTTGCTCAGGCTGGAAGTGTGGAGGCCTCTAAAAGGTCCAATCCTAATAATGATTGACATACGAGCTTTGGCCTTCTCTGTTTCTGAGTTTGGCTCGTTCACCCCTACTTAGGTACCAAATTTAGTGCAGACACCCAACTGGCATAGCTTATTATAGCTCAGAACCCCTGAGCTCAATTAATTCACCAGCCTTATCCTTCCCAGTAGCAGGGGTTACAAATGTGTGCCACAATGCCTTGCCTTCTTCTGGTTTCTTGAGCAATTTAGCTTATTACATAGCTTTAATATTTTTCCTCCTAATTTGCCCTCCCACATAGAAAGGCTTAAACCACTATTTGAAATAAAACAATGAATGACCTGGAGTATGCAAGAATAACTACTTAATCTAAATTTTTAAATAAAGTTGAGTATATGTGTTCCTTTATTCCTTTTTATTGAATTCTTATAGCTCCTAGACTGAAAACAGTGAATAAGTTAAAATCATCCAATAGTCACAAAAATATTCAGAGTTAAAAAGGATTTCGGTCTCTAAATAGTCCACAGAATACCTGGAGAAGAATATTCTTTTTTTTTTTTTTTTTAGAGGCAGTCAGTTAAATGACTTGCCGAGGGTCACACAACTAATAAAGAGAAGAGTATTCTTTACAACATACCCACCAAGTGATCATTCAGCCTTTGCATGAAGATCTCCAGTATAGGGGAACCTACTTTTTCAGGCTAAGCATCCCATTTTTCTGTAGCTCTTATTATTAGACATTTTTTCCTTATATCAAAACTAAATTTTCTTCTTACAACTTCTACCCATTGTTTCTAGTTTTTCCCCTATCACCTCTCCCTTCTGTAATTCGTTTTCCATAGCACAACTGCCAAAATAACCTTCCTAAAGGCCATATCTCAAGTCAGCTTTGCACTGTGCCTCTCCCCATCCCCCTCGAGTGACTCTTTGTTGTTTCTTGGATGAAATACAAACTCTTCTATTTTGCATTTAAAGCTCTTCATAATCTGTCCCTTTTGTGCTTTTCCATTTTCTTACATATTACCTTCTGCCCAATATTCTGTGATCTAACTGTACTGGCTTACTCTTCTGCACACATGTAGCACCATTTCCTACCTCTGTGCCTTTGTATTGGCTATCTTGTATGCCTGGAATGCACTCCCTCCTCACCTCAGCCTCTTGGAATCCCTGGGTTCCTCTAAGGTTTAGTTTAAGTGCCAACTTCTACATGAAGTCTTTTCTGAGCTCCCTGATTGCCAGTACCCTACCTCCTATTACTATCATGTATTCTGTGTGCGTGTGTGTGTGTGTGTGTGTGTGTGTGTGTGTGTGTGTGTGTGTGTATTTAGTCTCCTTTATTATGATGGAAGCTCCTTGGGGGCAGGGGCAGTTTTACTTTTTCTCTTTGTATCTCTAGCTCTTAGTGTGTCCCTGGTACCCATAAGTTCTTAAGAAATATTTAATTTATAATTCGGCAATTTCTCGCAGTTTTAAGTTATCATCAACTTTGATAAGCAGTTTTATCCAAATCATTGATAAAAATGTCAAACAGCCTAGGGACAGGTAATCTTCTGTTGAACCACTATATCCTACACTTTGACTTGGCCATTTAACTAATTCCAGATCTATCTACTTAAGACTATCATCTACTTTAAATCTTTCCCATTTGTTTTTCACAAGAATTTTTACAGTATTGTCTCTCAGTGATCACTGCTTCTTTTTCTAGGTGTTTATTAGCCATCTTCTTAATGATATGTTCTAGAACTTGACCTGAATCAAAGTCAAACTTACTGACCTATAGTTACAGACTTTCTTCTCTTCTTTCTTGAAACCAGACATTTGTCCTCTAATCTTTGATACCTCTCTCATTCTTCACAGCCTTTTAAAGGTCACTGATAGTTGTTCAGCGGTCACATTCACTAACTCTCTCAGTACCTGGGTATGAGCATTATTAATTGATAATGCCCAGTGGGAATCTCAAAAGAGGAGGAGGAGGAGGAGTAGTAGTAGTAGTAGTAGTGGTTGTTGTTGTTGTTGAGTTGTGTCCGACTCTACAACTCTTTTTTTGGCAAAGATATTGGAATGGTTTGACATTTACTTCTCCAGTGTGTCCCCATTTTACAGTTGAGGCACTGAGGCAAATAGGGGTTAGGTATCATTCCCAGGGTCACAGAGCTAGTAAGTGTCTGAGGCCAAATTTGAACTCAGATCTTCTTGACTCTTGGCCCCACGCTCTCTACTACACCACCTAGCTGCCCTCCAAAGAGTGTACTGGATTAATGTCTAAGTGGAATGTTCTGAAAACCACTATTTGGAGAGATGTGGGCTGGATGATAGTATAATCAGATGAACTTTTTTGAATGACTCGGCCAAAGATTAGGCACTAATGATTTAATACCAACTTGGAAAGAAGTCTCCAGTGTTGTGAATAGGGATAGGGCAGGCAGTAAGCATGCCTTTGTGTAGGACAGTGACTAACTAGTCACCTATGACACATAGATTGAAGATGACAATTGAAGTGATTTCGAGTGGCACTTCTGACTCATCTTAGACTCAGTTGTGAAGTTCAGTCAGGTACTAGAACTGCTAGGCACAAGATGGGAGAGAAGGTGCAGAGGCCCCAGGGGTATTCAGTGATGCTTCTTGTCCATTATGTAAGGATCAAAGACTGCATGTAGTCACTGACTCTTTATCTTTCCAGCCAATACTCCTGATTTACATTTGCGTATTACTCTAAGATGTTCAGAGTGTACTTCTTTCCTTTGAGATAGATGATACAAATATTTTTTTTTTCAAAGCAAAGGTATTTAATGAAATGGTATACTAAGCAAAGTGGAAGCAAAATTTTTTCCCTGTGAATCTGATATGCCCTCTCTCACAACATTAATAAGAAGAGTGGACATGAGGGACCATTTGCAAAGTTGGGCTGGCAATTAAGTGATGAATCCTTTTTTTTTCTTCATTTTCTTTTATTTTTATTCTTAACAAACACTAAATAAAAAGAGCATTTTCATTGCATATACATTGTGGAAAAGAAGGAAAAATTGTACATAAAATGAAAAATCTCTAATATATAGAGATTGCCTTTCTTTCTTTTTTCTTTTTTATTAATTTGATTTATCAACATTCACTTCCATAAGCTTTTCATTCATTCATTCATTCATTTCTTTATTTATTTTTGGTGAGGCAATTGAGATTAAGTGACTTGCCCAGGGTCACACAGCTAGAAAGTGTTATGTGTCCGAGGCTGGATTTGAATTCAGGCAGTTAGGTGGCATAAAAGATAATTTAGGAAATTGATAAAAACAATTGATGTGAAAGGCATATGGTAGGAATGCTTTTTTGACTTATCAAAGTTCCGGTTGTAGCATACACAGAAACATAAGTTTCCTTTGTGCATTAAATATGACTTGCATGTGAAAAATCATTTTAGATATTTGAAGGACAAATCTCTTGTATAGCCTGTATTGCAACAGCAGCAAAGCAAAGTTGGTTGTTAGGGAGGAAAAAGGAATAGTGACTCCCAAGACCATTTCATTTCCACAGCCTGGAATGTACTTTCTCATCAGTCTGCCTTTCAGATTCCTTCTCTTCCTTCAGGACTCAGTTCAGGAGCCATGTTCTTTGTGAAACATTCCCTGACTAGATACGATCCTCCTCTATCCCCATTATCCACCCTTCTGCCTAGAGTTGTCTCTCCTTAAAATTTCCTAGAACATTGTGTCTCATTCTCTGGCTTGTATTATATCCTCATCTGTGAATATACTGTATACTTCTCTCCCCAATAGAACATAAGCATGTTAAAGGCATCGACTTTAGCATTTAGTATCTTTGTATTTCTCATCTAGCATGGTGTCTTGCAAATGGCAGGTGCTTAGTAAATGTTTATTGAGTTGAATTGAATTTATTGACCTCTTGGAAAAGTGTACTATGTAGTCATTTGCTTGATTAGAGTTCAGAGTCCAAGGGACATGTTTCAGCCACAGTCTTTAGTATTTTAAAGCTATCCTAGGCTCATGTGTATACAAGACAGGTCAAGTTTTTCCCTAGATATGATGCTTTCATTTATTTCAGTCCTTCTTCTGAGTTTCATTCTTCTCTTTTTCTAATCTTTTTTTAGCCTGCTTATAGCACTATTTGTTGGATATATTTGCTCCCAACATTGAATTGAAGTATTTCAGCAATGCACACAATTGGACCCTTTTGCATCTTTATTACTACCTCTGCTACATTACCATAGCTTAGGTTCTTCTTATCTTGGCAGATGGATAAATTGCATACACTCATTCTGATTCCCCTTACATTGAACTTGAAATATGCAGATCTAACATTTATTGTTATATCATTAAGTCCATGTGTGCTGAGCTCATTCTGGTACTCTGGAGAACTACAGAGAAAGTAGAAGGCCAGAAGTTCCTTGAACTTTATTCAGAATACAAATAGATTGGAAAGACCCCTGGAGCACTTGATTGAACTATTTGACTTTACAACTCATTTATTTGTGTTTTAGAAGGAGATCTTAATTTTTTACTATCAATTTTTGATCAAAAGATATGAGTCTTTGATTAAGTAAAGGTATCTTATGGCACTCTTCTTTAATACTTAATTCCAAAGATTTCTGGCGTATTGCAACTCCTTGATCCATAAAAATTCATTACCTTGTGGTCAGCTTTGTAGTGATGAGCCTCTGCAGATGTAGATAAGACTGATTCTTGGACAAAAGATGTAGAATCTGTTGCTAAGTCTGAATTTTCGAGGACTTGCCTGAGTTTGAACTCCACTGATAGAATTCTTGAAAACCCATACTGAGGCATTGGAAGAGGACTTAGTGGAGAAGATGACACAGAGAGCCTCCTCACCACCATTTTTTTTCCTGTCTCTCCTTGTGCTTTAGGAAATGAATGGATGGATGGATGGATGGATGGATGGATGGATGGATGTGGGGTAACTTTGTCCACACAGAGCATAGCCATGCTGCAGAAGATTATTTACCTCAAGTTTAGTTTTATAACAGTTGATTTTAGGTTGTTGGTTTTTCATTTAAAAAAAAAATTATGAGGCACATGTGTAAAAGGCTTTGTGCAGGACAAAATGTCTAAGACATAGTACTTTCTCTCTAGATGATTATAAATTCATCAGTACAGATTTGATTCAAAAGATATCTAATAGACCCCTATTATGTGCAGCTGTTTGTTTATACATTGGGGATAGAAAGACAGTAATCAAAGAATCCATGCCCTCAAGGAGATTACAGTTTACTAGGAGGACACACATGTATATAGTTAAGTCATTCCTAGGCAGTTTGAGGAGGGAGAGAGAGGCAACTAACAGCTTAGGGGGTGGGGATCAGGAGAAGGCCACATAAGAGCTTGAACTGAGCCATGTGAAGCTCCAGCTTCTAAAAAGTAGAAGTGAGGGGAGACTATATTCTAGGCTTGAGGGACAGATGGTGCAAAAGCATAGAGATGGCAGTAGGGAGCAAAAAGTAGGCCAGTTTGCCTGAAAGGGAGAGTATATGAAAGAGTAGTAATTTAGAATATCTAAAAAGGTAAGTTGAGGCCAGATTGTGGAGGGATTCAAGTACTAGGCTGAGGAGTTTTTATTTTATTCTAGAGGCAATAGGGAACTACTGATGATTTTTTAATTGTATTTTATCAGAATTATGCATTAGGAAGATAGTTTTAGCAGCTCCGTGGAAGGTATTTTAGACAAGGGAGATAATGGAAGCAAAAATGTCAGTTAGTAGTCTATTGAAATAATCTAGGTTGAGCTGTAATGAGGGTCTAAACCAGGTCTGCACAATTGTGACCTGTGCTGCTTATAGCAAGCCAAAGAATTTCCTCTACATACAAAGGGTGTTTTCCTCTACATCTTTTGCCGGCAGCACAAAGTCCTTTGGCTCAGCCTGCAGGCCTCAAGTTGTGCAGGCCTGGCTTAAACCAAGATGATGGTGGCTGTTAAAGAGGAAGTGGACAGGAAAGATGTTGTAGAGCTTGAATTAAGAAAACTTTTCAATTTATTGAATGTATAAGATGAGGGAGAGAGAAGAGTCAAGGATGACTTCAGATTTGTGAACACGGATGACCAGAAGGATGGTGGTATCCTTAATAGAAATAGGGAAATTTTAGAAGAAGACAAAATTTAGGGTGACAGATGAGTTCCATTTTGGACCTGTTGGGCTTGAGATATGCCTATGGCATATCCAGCTAACCTGTCACATATTATAAAATGTGAGACTGGAGTTCAGGAGAGAAATTATTGTTGGATATATAGATTTGAGAGTCATCTTTATAGTGATGATAATTGAAACCCATTGGAGCTAACGATGTCATCAAAGAAAAATAATATTGGGAAACAAGAAAAGAGGGTCTGAAACAGGGTTGGGTGAATGGGAGGACAGACATGCTTGGGTGTCTATAGTGTGTCTATAGCTATGCAAGGGTCAAATAGAGTGAAGACTAAGAAAAGCTAATTAGATTTAGCAGATAAGAAATCTCATCTGGGCACAAATGTCTACAATACAAAGCAATATGGTTAAGTGTTTTATTGGCAGTACAAGATAAGCCCATCTCAAACAAAATAATAAATGTGACTTGCTTTGTAAGTCAGAAAGCATTAAATAAATGTCATCTCTCTCCTGTCTAGTTTAGGTATCAGCTTGTAGGCCTGGTATTAGAAGGGACCTCAGTTAAATGACTTACCTTAAGGTAACACAGGTAGTAAGCAATAAGAGGTGAGATTTGAACCCAGGAACTCTGACTCCAGATCCAATGCTCATTCCACTGTTCCATGCAGTTTTCTCCATAGCAGTTAGCTTGAAGTGTTACGTCCTACCTCAAAGCTCTCATTACATATTTTGTACCTCTCCCATGCATTTACTATAAGCTAGTTTCTATTCTGTTTGTTCACCTTTCTTATTTTCAAAGAATTCCCTGAAACTAGGGACCACGACTTACTTATCTTTGTATCCAGCTCATTAACTGGTAGAATACATTACACACACTGTAGTAATCATTTGATAAAATTTGTGGATATTGAATTTTTAAGAATGTAAAAGAGAGAAGAATAAATTCCAACTAAGGTGATCAGGAAGAGCATTGTGTAGGTGGTGACGTTTAGCTTGGACCACAATAAGGTTTTGCTAGGTGATGGCATGACTGAAGTGGGAAAGGATGAGGAGAGTAAGATTTAGACAGATGGATAGATAGGCTTAAGGGCATTCCATTTGAGGATAATTTTTTGAATTCAGATCTTCTTGACTCTGAGTATCTCTATCCACTAAGCCTCAGTATTTTTCTGAGTGAGAAGTAGATAACTTAATTATGTGTACAGAGGCAAGAGTGAGATTAGTTTGTTACCAGTTCAATAGGAGATTTTCTTGGTTGGAACCAGATTTTTCCTGTGAAATAATGGGAGATGTAATTGGAGAGGGTAGAGTTGGACCAGATTGTAGATGGCATAAACTAAAGCCAGAAGAGTTTGTACCTTATGTTTTCCTCAGTAGGTTGCTATTAAAGATTTCTAACAGAAGAATGATATGCTACCGTAATTACCATAATCTGGCAATTATGTCCAATTTGGGTCATACAAGTGATAAATTATATAAATGAGGCAATGTGCCCTAGTGCAGAGGTGTCAGAAATGTGGCCCACAACACTCCTGAGTGTGACCTGAACCAAATTAAAATGTAATTGGCAAATGTTCAACAAAATAAATAAAAATACAATAAAATATAGATAATGTTAAATTATAAAACTAAATCAATGTGCCGGGATTCTTACACGTGGTTTAGTAGCCCTTCTTTCTACTTGAGTTTGACACCACTGTGCTAGTCAGTAGAGAGCCAGCTTCAAAGCCAGGAAGACTGACTTCTGGCTATGTTTAAAGGGTTGTTTCTGAAAGATCCAGGCTGCACATGTTACTTAACCTCTCAGTGCTTTAGGTAACCATCCACGACTATCCTCTTTATACAAATGAAATCCTGAGTCTAGTCTCTTCCTAAGAAATAAACTCTACTGATTTGATACATTTTGCTTTAGGTTATTTAAAAAAAAAATTCATTTTGCTGTGGACTAATTTAAGTGTGTGTGTGTTGGGAGAGGGTGACTAGAGATTTCTACATTTTTGTACCAATTTGTTTAAGTTTGGTGTCTTTATACAGTTCAGATTTTGACTTGGTGAAGAACATTTTTATGTCCTTGTTTCTCGGCATTTACAGATTTTTTATTTTATTTTTTCATTTTGGAAACTAAGTTGAGAAAATGTTATCTGCAAGTATTCCTGATCTGGAGAATATGCACACAAAAACATTTTGAATTGTCTATAAAACACTTTGGCCTATGTATCTAATCAACAAATCTACCTTAAGGACAGAAAATGTTACCCTTTACACCCTTTACTCCACAGCCTATTACCAGAGAAAGTCTAAGTTGTAGTTAAGAGTACCCCATCATTTTAGTATTGTTAGTTATTGCCTTTTTCCCTAAGATGATAGTTTGGTTTCCAGAGCTTTCTCTCCTCATTCAAAATTAAGTACATTTTAAGCTTCAGGAAAAGGTGCATATTATGGGACTAAGTGATTTTGACAAGCAAATAAAATCTTACTTCACAGTATGGTTCATTACTCTCATATCAGTACAAAGTAAAGTGTCTGATGGCCTAGAAATTTATTAGGATCTAAACTTTATCCTTCATTGTTTCTAGTGATCATTACTTGTGTGATGTGACATGGGTGAATGCTGAAAGGATTTCTCTTCAGTGGCTCAGAAGGATTCAGAATTATTCAGTCATGGATATTTGTGACTTTGATAAAGACAATGGAAGATGGAACTGTGCAGTGGTAAGATAGAATGGAGATACTTCTTGAAAGTGAAACTTGAATGACACATTAAGTGCAGAGAGTATATTAGGAACCATAAATCAGCAAACCATTTTGAAGGTGCACTTTTTAAAAAAAAAAACAACAAACTGTGTGATAGGACAGTGGATTGATTACTTTTGTTTTTGTATCACCTGAAACTTAGTAGTTTTTAACTTTTGCTATTTATTAGTTTTATTACTTGAATTTATGAAGACCACAGTTGGGAGAGGTGATTAACATCTCATAAAGACAGAATCTTATACACTTCAGAGATAAAGATCAAAAACAAAGGCAGTAGCTGCAAAGAGAGGATAGTGTTTTGAATAGAAAAATACATGAAATGAATATTAGCTAAGTCTCTAGCAGTCTTAGATTAATGATCAGCTTTAAATATTTTTAAAGTATTTTTCAGTAAGAAAGGTCATTAGGAGTTGAATAAAACTGGTAACTATTAGCCTGCACTGGATAGAATTATCTAGAATAGGTTAGTTGTAATCCTACATAAATATCAGTGGTCCCTAATCATTTAGTTTAGTCCTGTGATCTTCAAAGATATTCAAGGCCAGATTGATTGTTTAGCTATGTTCTCCCTCAAGATGGCCCATGGTCAATAGCGATGGGAAGGGATTGTGAGGAAATATGATTATATTCTGTTGTGCTTGAAATTTCACTGAGCTGTGGGGATGTGAAGATGGTTAGAGGTTGCTCTCACATTCTTCTCCATATTTCCCATTGATAAGAATTTATTGGAAACACCTCCATTATCACTTTTGGACTTATTGTTAGTCTTCCCTTTTATACAACTACCCCTGGGAGATGGAGAGTGGAGAGTCTTCCAGTAAGTAGCAAAGTAACTCCTCACTACAAAAAGTTTAGATATCCTTGGTCAAGATCAGGAATAAAGAAATTATGCCCCACTCCTTCCCCATCTATTTTTGTACACCAAAGAACTAAGATTGGTTTTTACATTTTTAAATAAAGTTTCATTGTATTTAAAAATGTAAAATACCATTTTTAGCTCAATAGACACTCCATTTGGATTTGGCCTTTTCAGTAGCTTGCCTACCCCTGGTCTATATGTAGATAACATTGAGAAACTCTTGGCGTAAACAGTGCATCAATGGAGGTAGTTGTCAATTTTTTTCTTGTACTCATACTGTTGTTCATCTCAGAGAAATAATTTGAACCTGTATGTTAACCATAGAATAACATTTATTGTTTCTTTTTTCTGAAGTCTTTTTTTATGAATAGTATTTTTTCTCAATTATATGTAAAAACAAGTTTTAATATTCATTTTTAAGAATTTTGAGTTCCAAATTCTCTTCCTCCTTTTTCCCCCCTTCCTGAGACAGTAAGCAATATGATATAGGTTATACATGTGCAGTCATTCAAAACATGTTTCCATATTAGTCATATTGTGTATTTTCTTAGCAGTCTTAAAAATAATATCATTTTCTGTTTTCCTTCCCAGGATAGACAGAAGATTGAAATGAGTTCTACCGGTTGGGTTGGAAGAGTAAGTATTTAAAATTTATGGAGCTCTTAAACGTGTGAATTAGATATTTAAAATGATTTCATCTTTAGGCATTTGAAAGCAAAACTCTTCAAATTCAGAAAAATTTTTGTTAAATATTTGCTATGGATAGGACCTTTTTCTAGGTGTTGGGGATATAAAGATGACTACTTTATAGTCTAAGAAGAGAGAATAGGAGAGAGGAAGGATTAGGCAAGACATATACCCATGTAACCATAATAATAAGGGAGAGTATGATAAGTTCCAAGAAGAGACCTGGGCAAAGTATCATGAGAAATTTGACTAGAAAGAGGTAACTCTTAGCATGATGGGGAAATGAATCTTGGAAAGCTTAATGAAGTAGCATTTAAGTTGGATTTTTGAAGTAAGAAAGGAACTTCAGCAGATGAAAATGGGAATGGGAAGACCATTCAACATTTGGAGAGAGGATGAGTGTGCCAGTCGCGCCGTGCACTCTCCTCCTATAAGGAGCAGGCTGCCAGAGTCACACTTACCAGTCTTCGGTGCCCACCCGGATAAACACAGAGACGAGCCAATCAGGAGGTGCAAACACTCGAGCTTTATTCAGAGGCCATTACAGCAAGGCCAAGCAGGAAGGCCAGAGCAAGAGAGCAGGAGCAAGAGAGAGAGAGCTCTGATCTCTACTGTTCCTTAAGTACCTACTTAGCCCCTCCTCCCCAGCCCGCCTACTAGTCATTGATTGTAGGATCAGATACCGGAAGGGGATGTCTGGGTTTAGCACACCAAGGGAGAGGAAGTGACACAGGAGGCTAGGACCGGATACAGGAAGGAGACGTTTGGGGTTAGTGCATAGACAAAGGGAGAGTATGTGACCCAGGAAGTCAGGCCCAGATATCGGGAGTAGGCGTCTGGGGTCAGTGCTACACAAAGGGAAAGTACGTGACCCAGGAAGTCAGGAAGGAGACGTCTGGGGTTGACATTGCACCTAGGGAGGGGACTAGACAAAGGGAACTTGTTCTCTGCCGTCCCATTCCCACGTGGCACAGTCCCCTGCCTCAGGAGCACGTGCTCTGGCTACTTCCTTGTATCCTGTTCCTTCCCCAGCTTATCACAGCTCCACATAGCACTGCCCAGCCTCAGGAGTGTGAGCTCCGGTTACTTCTCCGTATCTAGTTCCCATCCCAGTTCACCACAACTCCGCCTAGCACAGCCCCTGCCTCGGGAGCGTGAGCTCCGGTTACTTCCTAATATCTTGTTCCTACCCCATCTTGCCACAATCTTCACTTCGCAGTAGCCAACACCAGACAATCTCTCACAGATGAGTATTGCACAGGGATAGGAAAGGATAGGATGAGAAAGGAGGTGGAGCATAGTACCATTTATCTGGACCATAAAGTATATGAAGAAAGTTAAGTTGAGATAAGTCTTGAAAAGCATTTTAATGCTGTGTTGTGATCTTAATATATGAGAAGTGTATATTTGTATTTTATTTGAGAGATGGGAGGGAACCATGAAAGGTTATTTAAAAAAAGAGCGATGTGATGACAGAAGTATATTAGGAAGATTACTTGGGCAATGATGTAATGGATTGGAAAAGTTAGATACTGATGGCAGAAAGAACAATATGGAAACAATTACAATAATACAATAACTTGATGAGAGAACAGAGGAAGGATTCTTGTAATGGGATGATTGGGGGACAGAAGCAGAATTTACAATTGATAGTGGGCATAGGTGAAAGACAGCGAAGTGTCTAAATATCTGAGTCTTGGTGATTAAGAATTCAGATTAGTAAATAAAGAAGAGGCGGTTAGGAGTTAACCAGAGTTAAGGATTAATATGGTGTGAATTTTGGAATGTAAAGAAGTCAAGGGAATTCAAGAGTGGAGGGGAGAGCATTGCTGACATATTTGAGTAAAAGATTGCAAGTGGGTAGAGAGGCCAGAACAAGATTGATAGTTTGAGAGAATAGAAATCTAGAGACCAAACTTCATGTGAGAAGAGTCAGGGAAATGGGAGAAGTAAAAGTACAGAATACTGTGTTCAGATAGAGAATTTCAGACTTTCTAGCAGTCTCTGGTCCAGATTTTCACAGATCTGTAGTTTGGAAGTTGAATACTTTTGAGTGATGTTCTAACGTGACCACTGTAGTTAATGGCTAAAAGGAGTACGGATAAGGTTGTAGACATTGAATTCAAAGAGTGGGTATTAGAAGGATTAGCAACATGACTCTTGGAAAAACTTAGGATAATGGCATGAGAAAGTGTGATGAGAATAATACTATAAGCTAGGTGCCAAAATCCTTTTGGCAGGAGAGTGTCAGTAAATATCAATGGTAAGTATTGGGAGAGGGTGGAATGAACTTTAGAGAAAAGGCTGTGTTTAACCTTAAAGAACATTTAAATGCTTTAGGTTTTGCAGAGGCCAATTCCCCCAAGAGAGCGAGTCAGGATTTCCCCAAGAAAGTAGCATCAGTGAACAAAGAGTAAGCCAACTCTTTCCTAAGGGTTTATGGAGCAGGGGTGAGGATTAGAGAGAAATTGATGAAGTCTTCATAGCAAAAGAAGGTTTCATATAATCTAAGGAATTGCAGGAAAAAATTAGGATTCCCTTATGTTTGTTATTAATGTATATATTTTGTTTTTGAATCTGAAGGTATTGTGAACATAGATGAATTTTGGGGTAGTATTTAACATACTAAGTTTAAAAAAGGAAGAGGGAGCATGTGGGGGGAAATTGAAAAAAAAGATTATTGAAAAGGTTAGAAATAAGACATGTGGAACCAAAAATAATAAAATTATAGAATCTTCTTCTAGTTACCCATGCTTAAAAAAGCTGTGTCATCCCCAACTTTTCACTCTTTCTCCCCATTTCCAATCTGTTGGCAAAACTTGGCAATTTTACCTTCATAACATATCTTATATGTGCCCCCCCCCCCCATCCCCTTCTCTCTGATCAGTACAGAATAGGCCAGAATCTACTTCCCTCATTCTGGACCCTTTGCTTCAATAAACACAGCCATAGAACTGGCGTGGGTGGTTTTGTTTGTTTGTTTTTGGTGTGTGGTTTCACATAACACTGTTGACTTGCTGATCTTGATATTCACTAAAATCTTCAGATCTTTTCCTTCCATATTATACACTTTTACAGTTGTTGATTTTCCCCCACACACAAATATAGGAATTTTCATTTATCCCTATGCAATTTAAGTCATTTTAGATTGAGCCCTTTGTTTTAACCCTTTGAGAACTTTTTAGACCACACGCCAAATATTCAAAATAAATGACCACTATCCTTCCCAGCTTTGTGTCAGTTTCACTTTTTATAAATATGTCATCAGTGTTTTCATCTAAGTCGCTGATGAGAATGTTCCGTAAGACTTAAGTACATATTCCTGGTCTACTCACCTGGAGACTTTTCTCCATTTTGAAATTGATCCATTAGTCAGTATTCTTTGGGTCCAGTCTTTCAACCAGTTCAAAATCAACTTAACTGTGCTCTCCTTCAGCCCATATTTCTCTGTCTTGTCCATTAGCATTTCTTAGCAGCTTATAAATATGAAATGCCTTGCTGAAATGCAGGCATATTACTTCAAAACATTAACCTCTTCTTCCAGTCTAATAATCCCATCAGTGGCAAAGAAGCAACCATATAGGCAGAACAGAAGAAATTCTCAGATATAGGGACTTGGCAACTCATTTCAAGTTAGATGTTTCAGTGACGGAACATTTACCCACCCACTGTCAGCACTGCAGGTCAGTTGCCCAAGGAAGTCTAATTCTGTCCGACAGAAAGTAGTAACATGTCTACCCTACTCCCTACAATACCTGCTGGTACACATGGGAATGCATCTTTGAAAGAAATAATGATCATTATTTGGTTTCACATTTTACTAAGCACTTAGAAACATTCTAAGAAAGCATATAGATTTTTTTCCCACATTTGTCTCATTGCCACTGCATTACACAAGTTCTTGAAAAGGAACTGCATTGTGACAGCTATGGAGTAGAAAGAAAGATCCACCATACTGTTTTCCATGGTAAACAAATGACTTCATGTGTTTTTCTCTTTCTTTTTTTGCAATCATTTACTTATGTCGGTTTTAAGAAAAAAAATGTTATCTGGATGGATTCACATTTTTTTATATTCAAAGGGGTGATGCCACTCCTAATTTGGGGAAATCCTGACTCGCTCTCTTGGGGGAATTGGCCTCTGCGAAACCTAAAGCATTTAAAATTCCTCCAGGCACTGATTGGACAGAGGGGAGAGGTTTGCCAACATGAAAAGTGGTTTCCTCCATGGCAAGAGACATGCTACACTTCCTCACGACTCCTTGAAAAAAATATGTTTTTTCCTCTCTGTATTTAACCAGACAGATGCCACTTTTCACACATTTCTACTAGGCACAACTCCATCCAGGGGAAACAGGGAAATGTATTAAAAAGATAAGGCTGTGAACACAGGTCTAGAGAGGGGAATGTGTTTCAGAGTTCCATAATGAGAACACCGAGTGTACTGCACATTCCAGCTTGCTCCAGAAATGAATTCACTTTGAATCATTCAATAGAAGAGGAAAGCATTTTTCTTCTTTCCCTCAAATCAGGAGGAATTGCAAGATGAAACATCAAAGATGAAATAAATCATCAATTTAAAAAGTGGGTCATCTTCTACCTGCTGTCAAATGCTTCATGGAAATCAAAGTCTTAAAGATGACATTTTCTTTCCTAGCTTGATGGGAGGCCTGCTTCAATTTAATTAATGTGCTATTCTACTTCCCAGTTTTTGTTGTAGGAATATGGGAATTTTCCTTCTATAGAACTGTGATTTCTATTATTAAATATAGTTAGAAAACGAAAAGACCTTAACGTGAAAATGGCAGACGTAAGAATGTATATACTTTAAAATTTCGAATTTGCAATGCACAGCACCCTATGCCTCACTGTATCTGATCCAAAGCAAGATCGAAGAATTCACATTTTGCTTTTTCATTAAGAAAACAGTGCTTAGAATGATAGGAAAACTGTCCGCTCAGTCTCCTCTCTCACTTTTCGTTCTGCCAGAAGGCTCAAACACCAAACATCACCAACCTGAAGATTCTACCTTCTTTAATTAAAAGTTTTAAATAGGCAGGAGTGTTTTAGCTGCATTTGTAAGACACACAGTTCTGACAATAGGGCAGTGCTTATTGAAAATGATAAAAGAGTGTTTTGTCTCCTTCAGGTCAGCAGTAATAGAATTAGCCTTGTGAAAGGAAAATAGGTCTCTCAATTTTCCTTTGGCATCTATGTGAGTACCATTTATTAATAAACATTGTAGTATTTACTAAACAGGTACTGGGGTGGACTTAGAATCAAAGGGTCATAGTTTTTTAGCTCAAAAGGACCTCTTATATCACCTAATTCGGTCTGGTTATTTTCCAGCCAAAGAAACTGAGATTAAGTGACTAGCCCAAGGCTCTATTATTATTTAACCTTTTCTCTTAAATTTCTTTTTTTAGTTTAGACCTTCAGAGCCTTACTTTACATCAGATGGTGATAACTTCTACAAGATTATCAGCAATAAGGATGGCTATAAACACATTTGCCATTTTAATGTTAACACAAAAGTGAGTATTCTTTACTAACGTTTCTGACTTGCAGTTTCTCGGGGCCAAAATAAGATCTTAGGCAAAAAGGAAACTGATGGTTGCATGATCATATGATCAATTTGACAAATGCATACAAACAAGACAGATATGTTTTTCTTCAAAGGAGGGACATAGGATATAGTTACTTGAATTGTCCATGTAATTGATTCAGTATTCAACTTTAATTAGTATACACCCTCTAATTAGTGGCTTTTTAAACCCCTCTTCAGGAAGAAACATTTATTACTGAAGGACAATGGGAAGTAATTCAGATAGGAGCTCTCACCAATGAATATCTGTAAGTATTCTATTAATAATTTATATATAGAACTTATTGGCATAATAATAGTGGTTAAGGATGTAATAGAGTAGAAAGAGTTGCATTAGCAGTCTAGGACTTGGGTTCAGATCCTCCTTCTGTCATTTACCCTCTCTGTGACAGTGGACAATCTCAGTTTCTTTATGTGGGATCAAAGCTTTAGAGACTGGAGGAGCCTAGAAGACAATCAAATCCAATTTTCTCATTTAACAAATGAGGAGTCTGAAGTATAGAGAAGTAAATAATACCTCTTTCCCAGGTAGGCAGTAGCTGAGGAAGGATTTCAGTTCAGAAGGGTACCAGGTCTAGTGCTCTCTCTACTGCACTACCTAGCTGCCTGACAACTGTTGAGCTCAATGGCCAATAAGAAACCTTTCAACTCTAAACCTGTGATGGTAATATAGTTTTTGTGTAGAAGTAGGCAGAATCTTCCTACCAATAAGTGGTAGCCCATTTGGAATGTGTTCAGTACTTTTTTCTTTTAACATATGGTAGCCTGATTTTCATGTGTTTAGAAGACTTGATATTATGCCACTATGCAATTCCTCCTCTTGCCTCTTGCCTATTCTATTCTACTGTTGCTGTACCTTTAGCTGAATGTAGTAGCATAGGGAACAGGATATTTTGTCATTGAATGTTTGGAAAAGCCACTTGGTGTGTCCATTTCTGCCTACCATACATTGAATCATTTGAACAACAGTAACCATTTTATTTTCAGATACTACATCAGTAACGAAAACAAGGGAATGCCAGGAGGAAGAAATCTTTATAGGTGAGAAGAGTTCCATCAAGTTTTTTCACTGGAGTATTTTTGCTTTTTTAATTTTTTTTTTGTTTCTTCTTCTTCAACTTGGTATTTACTACATTGTAGCTGTGTCCATTGATATGACACTCTTCCTTTATTGAGCACTTTAAAAAATGTTGGCATTTTTGTTTATTTATGCATCATTGTCACTTCCTAATAACTGAATTCTCTCTCTCCTTCCCCCACCAAGCCTCCCTTGAAATAAAGAAGTACAGTTAAGAGAACACACTGACATATTGACAATGTCTGATGACATCATTGTTCCATTTCTCACATGTATAATCTATCATCTCTTTACTTAGAGGAGGGAAATATGTTTCAGTGTATTATATACTCTTCACATTCATATGTACAAGGCATCATATACCAGGATTGGGTCATTTAAAAAAATATAATTTGGTATATTTCCACAAAACAGGTTTAGGGATTTGGGATTTTAAAAGTTTGTTTTCAGAAAATAGTTGAATGTGACTGACTTACTTCAGGACACTGATAACTTCTAACTGGAAAGCGAGCTCCTTTAGTTCTCTCTGATTATTCATTAATCCAAGCATTAACGATTCACTATTTACTTTTCCAGAATTAATCTTGATTCATCTAAACAAGTGACATGCATTACCTGTGAATTTAATCCAGAAAGGTGTCAGTATTTTTCAGTATCCTTTAGCCATAAAGCAAATTATTATCAACTAAGATGTTCAGGTGAGTTTGAACTGAATTTGATCATGTAATCCAGTGTTTACTTTGCAGCAGGGCAATCTGAGATGCCTCCTTTCACTTAATTAATAACTGAGTCAAATTAATAGATTGTAGTGGAATTTATTGTCGGAAAGCTTGAATTAAAATCTCAGTTGTGCTACTTGCCAAGTTTGTGACCTTGGACAAGCATCCCCTCTCTAGGTCTTAGTTTCCTGGTCTATAGAATGAGAAAGGAAAGACTAGAGGTTTTTTTTTTAAAGTTCTATTAACTCTAATTCCTAAGATTTAAAAACACTTGTTCACATACCATTATGTATTTACAGGCAAGGATCATGTCTGCCTTCTCGATTTAATTTTGTTTTTCTTTTGGTACGAGTGTATTTTGTTTGTGTATTATATAGTATATTATATAGTTTGAAAGCTCTTTATTTGTAAGGTTCAAATCTAATTAATTTCAATGAGTAGTATCCTACAATGGTTCCTAGATGGGTACTTAAGAAATATTTTTTGATGATGGTGCTAATGGTCTACTCACCATCCACCACCCTTATTCACCTTCATGGAAAATAATTGTTCATACAACTATAATGTTGGACATTAGTGCTATTGAAATTCTCTTTGGGAAGTTAGAGTCTCCCTTGACGCTATTAACCCTGAGCATGTGGATACTATAAACAGGGAAAGTGCTGCTGTGGAGCTCATCTGTGTTTGGTTTGGATTTAGTTATTCTTTTGAGAAAACTAACCAGCTTCATATAAAATTCATGTTCCTTAAAGGAATAAAGATTCTGCATCATTTGCAAACAGAAATTTTGTTGCTACCTTGGTAAATGAAATAAGTACTTTTAAAAAAGACTGCACATTTCTTATACGGTGATTTATACAATCATAGAAGCAATCTTATGCAGTTACAGAAACAATTATGATCTCTTATACAATCATTTTTCTTCTTCTTAACACCATAATAAAAAAAAATAAAAACCCCAAGGGGTCACCAAATAAAGATCTCCAAACTAATCACTTTTTTCATTGTTTTGAAAGGTGATAATTCTTACCAATTTGTTAAATAATAGTAAGTGATTTAAAAATCAGATAAACAGTAGCTGAAGCAATCAGTGTGCTCAAGAGGATGTAGCTGCCAAAGTAGAATTAAGATTGGCTATTTTTCAAGCTCTCTATTTCCTTAGTTTAGAGTAAAAATTAAAAGTTATAAAGCACCCATATATTTCCACATAAGCTACACCATCTCCCACAACCCCTTTTTCTCTTTCTGTCTTTCGTTCTATCTCTGTCTGTCTCTTTATGTTGTGTGTGGTGGTGTTTATGGAGTGCTTTCTATGTATTAGGCACTGTGCCAGATGCTGGCGATATAAATCCAATGGAATAAATAAAATGGAATAGTCTCTGACTTTAAGGAGCTTAGTTTTGTTCAGCAGGGACATACATGCATATATACATATAAATACGTGAATAGCTGTGTGACCCTGGGCAGATCACTTAACCTATATTTGCCTCAATTTCCTGATCTGTAAAATGGGGGCAATAATAGCACCTACCTCCCAGGGTTGTTGTAAGGATCAAATGACATAATATTGGTAAAGCCCTCAGCACAATGCCTACCTAGCACATAGTAGACACTATGTCAGTGTTAGCTATCATCATCATCATTATTATAAACGAAACAAAATATATGTGTAAATACATAAAAGAACATATGTGTGTATGTGTATTTGCATGAAAGTGTGCAGCCTCAGAATCAGGAAGAGCTGGGTTCAGATTCTGTCTCTGACATACGTACTGCCTGGGGGATCCTGGACACGCCATTTAGGCTTTCAGTACCTGGACAGTAACTCTTCAGTTCTCTAAGACTATAAGTTACAGAGAATGGGCCTGTCTACCTCAGGATAGGAAGTTTCCTCATTGGGTGTTCTGTACACCAGTGAAGTCCTGGGTCTGGTTCAGCTATATCTGCCTATGTAGTTTTGTTTGTCTCTCTGTCATTTATCTAGTGTATATCTAGTGTTTGTAAGGGCATAGTGGATGGGGCACTGGGCTTGGAAACAAGAAGACCTGGGTTCATATCTTGCTTCGTGCACTTATTAGCTGTGTAGCATTGGGCAAATCATTTAACAGTCTCTCTGGTCCTCAGTTTCCTCATTTGTAAAACAAGAGAGTTGCACTCAATAGTCTTTAAGGAACTTCCAGGTCTAAATCTGTGATCCTATAGCTCTCTGTCTTTTTCTTTGAATGAAATGTTCACAGGTTTTGTTTTTTTTTTAATACTATGAGGAAATAATTTTTAAGAAATCACTACCAGAGGTTCATCAACACCAACTGTCCTATAAATGTATAGCATTGGTCTTTAGGGGAATTAGGAAAAATGGTGAGGCTGGCTAAATGAAAATTCATCACCACTGTTACTGAAACAGGGCGGAGCACAAATCCTCCAGCTGGTGGGTACTCTAAAATGGATAACAAAGAATGTTGGTTCCCTAGGGAATGTCAGAGCTGGAGAGGCCTTTAGACTACATCTTGTCTACCCTCATTTTAATAAGAAAATCACTATCCAAATGACTGAAGTGACTTGTCTACTATGCTATGTTATTGTCCCTCCTCATTATTAGAATAGGTTTTATGAAAAAGAAAAGAAAATGTAAATTACAAAACATTCTGGGAAAGTTGAAGGCATTTGATAGCATCTTTGAAAAGCAGCAAATGCAATCTTCCCTTCCTCTCCCATCCACCCAATGCTCCGCCCTCCCTCCAAAAAAAAAAAAAATCATTCACCTAAACTTGTCTTGTCTTTTGCTATATCAACAGGCCCTGGCATTCCCATTTATGTTCTGTACAGCAGCCACAATTCTACAGGTATCTTGTAAGCTCTCACCCTTCCCTGTTGGCTATGTTTGTGTGTATGTGTATTAATGGTGAATATAATTATAATCTCTAACAGCATTATTTTCTTTAGTTTTAAGGCCCTAAACAATGAACCCTAGAAAATGCTTAGAATCTGATATATATGGATTATGTATCAATGAGTCACATTTTTCTATTTGAATATATTGCATAATAAAAATGACTCAGACTGAAATGAATTACTATTTTTTTTATTCTCTTGCTTAGTACTTAAAGTGCAGGAAAACAACACAGAACTGGAAAATATGCTGAAGGAAGTCCAGATGCCCACAAAAGAAATTGACTTCCTTATATTGAATAAAACAAGTAAGTTAACTAAGACCTATATGTATATATTATTCTGGATAGCATTTTTCATATGTATCTATAGTTACTATTTTTTTAACACATATATTTTATTTTCTTCCAATTACATGTTAAAACAATTTTTTAACATTTAAAAAAAAAGTTTTGAATTCCAAATTCAGCCTTTCTCCGGCACAGCAAGCAATCAAATATAGGCTATACATGTACATTCATGTAAAATATTTCCGTATTAGTCATACAATGTTATTTTTAATGAGAAACTGAACTTAAAAAAAAAGCATTGCCTTATAGTATATACTGCATGTATATTGAAATTTTGTTTTTCACATTTTCAAAAACTATTGTTTCCTGCCATATCTTTGATCAGGACTTCTTAAACATTTGGTTTATAACATAACATTCTTATAATGAATTAGTGAATGAAAAAACACGAAGTGCCTTCTGGGTTGCCAGGCATTGTGTTAACTGTTGGGGATACAAATACAAAAGTGGAATTGTTCCAGCCCTCAAGGGACATACATTTTAGTGTAAAGAGAGTAGTGGCCTAGAAAGTGTTTTGGTCTGGGGCATCCAGGAGATAGTGAATGGAGTCAGGTTGTGGTCAATTGTCATTCCCTTTGAGAATTCAGTTCAATTTAGTAAACATTTATTAAGCTCTTACCAAGTGCCAGGTGCTGTGGTAAGCTCTGGGGGTACAAATAAGAAAAAGAAGGTAATCCTTGCCCTCCGGGAACTTACAATGTAATGGGGGAAGACATTGGCACAAAAGGGAGTTGGAAAGGAGGTGGGGGACAAGACACCAGGAGGTCACAGTATGAGGCATCGTGTTCCTTGGAGTTGAAACTAAGCAGAGCTGCAGATGGAAAATGGAGTGAGCTGGAAGTCCAATTCCAATTTCCTTTATAAAGGAAAGCTTTATTTAGGAAGAGTTTAGTAATGCAGTAGAAGCAAAAGTAGAGTTGACTTGATTATCATTCTCTGAGCAAGAGATTGAAAATGGAGGTGGAGGTGGATAGAGCAGAGAGTGCAGTGCAGATAACAGAATGGCTAGGGTGGACGGCTGCATGGGATTTGGGGAGGGACAGGTTAAATATAGTGGTTTAGGGGAGTTTGCATTCAACCAGTCAGAATTATTTGACCCCAGGGCAGGAGTTCTAAAAAACAGTGGATTAACAGAGAAGGTGCTGCTACATTTTAGGTACAACAAACTGTTAACTCCTCATTCTGCCTCCGTGAAATAAACAGTCCAGGTTACAGCAATACACTGTGTAATTGGGTACTGGTATCTTCTACCTAAGGGCAGTTAGGTGGTACAATTGATAGAGTGCCAGGCCTGGAGTCAGGAAGACTCGTCTTCCTGATTTCAAATCTAGCCTGAGATACTTACTAGCTGTGTGACCCTGGGCAAGTCACTTAACCCTGTTTGCCTCAGTTTCCTTATCTGTAAAATGAGCTAGAGAAAGAAATGGCAAACCAATCCAGTATCTTTGCCAAGAAAACACCAAATGAGGTCACGAAGAGTCAAAACATGACTGAACAACAACCATCGTCTATCATTATTCATTGGGAAACTTCAGTCTTAGACCTCAGCCTTTGCATTATGCCTAGAAGATATGAAGTGCATAATAAATGCTTTCTCATTCCTTTGAAGAGGCAGAGTGAATTTCTGAATCTTTTTCTAAAACTCATTTTGTGTATTGAACATAAAAGACTGGTCTGAGCCCTGTTGCATCAGTACCTTGGCCATCCACAGGCTATATGCAGAGATTTCCAATATCTTAGGACTCTTTAAGAAGATGTGCTGTTTACTTGAGTTGTGAACTTCAAAGTATCATCACCTATTATATCCTGTTCTTTTAAATATTGGTTAGCTGATTTACAGTTGTACTTAAACTGGTTTCATCTTGAACACTTTAAAAGCCCAATTTTAAATGCAGCCATCCTGGTGGAAATTTTTCTTTGGGCTCTAACAGCATTAACCAGTATAATCTCAGATAAGATCAAGTTCTCTTCTTTGATGGAGGTCCTTATGGTCTCTAGGGTCCACAATAATCAACCATTTTCTCCCCAACTATGTCATGAAACAATTGGATCATATTAAAGAAACATGTATTTTCATGGCATATAGTCCCACTTCATTCATAGCTCTCTAGGCTGTGATCTTAGCATCCATTCAGATTCTCATGTCAGTGGCCTTAGCCATCAGTAAATCTTTGGTGGTCTTCATTCCTTATTCCCAAACAAAAAAAGAATGGTAAAAAAATCCCCAGCAACTTATGACTAACTAACGACACCATCCTTCTAAGCTATTAATGACTACAGTAATTAGTTCATCTCAGATGTCCAGTAACATCAGTTTCTCTTTTTGAATGATTTTGTTCTGTTTTTATTTTTAATTGCTCCATTTCATATATTTAATTTTATATGCCACCTCTAATACAGTTTTTGGAAGTAAGCAAGGTATCAAAATCCTAATAAATAGAAGATATGTTAAGGTTTTCCTTTTCAGCTGCCTGATTTTTTTTTTCCCTTTTTGGTGGATTCATTTTAA
The DNA here is from genome assembly GCF_900497805.2 of Vombatus ursinus. Taxonomy (NCBI): domain Eukaryota; kingdom Metazoa; phylum Chordata; class Mammalia; order Diprotodontia; family Vombatidae; genus Vombatus; species Vombatus ursinus. Next base: position 56,537,242 of record NW_020954557.1, read on the forward strand.
AGTATCCTGGGAAGTTAGTATTACAGTTTCAATAAAGGCCTTTCAAGAAACTTATTCTCAAAACAAGCTGAGGTACAGGAAGAGATGTTAGAAAATCTCTATATTAAAAATCTACTCATGGAATAATTGACACTCCCCACCCCCCTTTCCTCTCCCACCTCAGATGAGGTGGGAAACTAGGAAGGATGACATGCTTTCAAAACTGAAGTGTTTCAGTTTAGTCACCTGGCATCAATTGGAGAAGATCAAAGGGCAAATGGTATGAATCACTAACAAACCTCCATAATCAGCCATTTTAATTGAATGGTTCTCCATATGATGGTCCAGTGGTAAATATACATGATGGAAATTTGAATTTTTGGTATTCGCTTCAGCATCACATTTAGTTCAGACACAAAAAATAGAATTTAGCTTTTTGTGCCAGCACACTGTAAGGTATAAAGCAGAGAAAGTCTATCTTCGTACATAAAGAAACCAGTCCTTCCTCTTTCATACTGAAATAACTACCAGAAAAGTAAAACAAGAAGTAGAAGAGATAAAGAAAATGAGTTAAAAACTATTTTAGTTAGAAATTCTTGTACCTCACCAGATCCATTTTATCTTTTCCGTACGTACTTTAAAAACACCCCAGTCTAAATTTCCATTTTGAATTTCAGAGCAAAGGAAATTAATTTATTTAGGGGCAAGTGTTACTAAAAATGTGTCTATAAATAAATTAAGAGTTCAAAGCCAAGATGATACAGCGAGTAAATAATAGATTACTCTTTCTCTAGGTCTCTGCTCTTCACTTAGTTCTATAATTCTAGGATGACAACATGATTACAAAAATGTTATCAAATCAGAATTTTAAAATCAAGTTGTGGCCAACTGAATATCTGAAATAGCTTCAGGAAATTTCAAGGGAAAAGAAAACATTTTGGAGGAAAAATTCAGAACATAAGTCATAAACAAAATAGATAGCTTGGATACCAGTGAATGAAGTAATATATATGCCTTAGAAGTTCTGACAGACACTTTAATGTTGTCAGGCACTATATGTTCTATTGATACAATTAAAACAACTTTATTAGTTAAATATTTTCAAACTGATTTTACAGAGTATTTTAGATCTTTTTGAAAAATACTAGAACCAAACCCAATTGGTTTCTGGCTCTATTCTCTTGTAGCTTGTCTTCTTTCAGGCCTTGGTTGTGGCTTATGATATGCATGCATATATACTTGTATATAAAGATATCATATACTGGTGTTTTTTGATAGCCTTTCATAACTCATTCACTTTCTTTTTTCATTTAGAATTTTGGTACCAGATGATTTTGCCTCCTCATTTTGATAAATCCAAGAAATACCCTCTTCTAATAGAGGTGTAAGTATGAATCAAAAGGATTAAAATATACTTGGGTGTTAATAGCCATGCATTACTTAAATGATTTTTTCCTGGAATAGTCTTCTGATGGATCCAATAACATTTTCTCCTGTGTTTTCAGAAGCATTTGGTAGCAATTTCATGATTTTTCTCCATCTATTTTGGAATCACAGTGGGAAGACTTTCCTGCTATCCATAGTATCATTCTTTAGAAGCACTAATCTAGGCCTCTTCTCTTATACACCTTCCCTTAAGGAATCTGACTTTGTATCTTCATCAGAGAGGAAGCAGACATGTTCTGCATCTGTACCACTACCATTCTTTACCTCATTCTGAGGGTGCTAGCAATGTAATCTTCAGTTTTCCTGTACTTCTAATTTTAAAAGAGAATTTTAAGGAACAATAGCTATGGTTTAGGACTGACATTCTTCACCATCCCTTTCTTCTGTCTCACTGGAACATCTCTTAGTGATTACCTTTGGATTCTTCTTTCCCTCGAAGTTCTGCTCTCTTAATTTATGAAGAAGTTTATGATTTATTTTTCCCCTTTTTTAATGAAGGAGATAAGATGAGGTATGAAAATACTATGTATAATTTAGAGAAATCATAAAGCGTTTGCCTAAGAAATATGAATATTGAGATAGGTCACAGTATGGATAAATCAGCAGCATAATCTTTTCTAAATAATTCAGCTTTATAAGTACTTTTTTAAAACCATAGTGATAATTATATGCAATTATTATTTTAATATTTAGGTTACTCCTATCCATATTTATTCTTTCTACTCCTTCCCCATGCTAAATTCTTATTACTGTTAATATTTTTCTCATAAATTTAAAGGTAGAAGAAGTGGTGTGCTGGCAAATGTTTAATAACCAGCTCTCTAGAAAAAAAAAACAACTATACACACGACACACTTTTAAGTTTAATCTTAATTATTAACATTTTCTCCATCATTTTATTAAGTCTAGACAGTGAACAAAACAGTATGTCAAACTCTGATTTGTAACATTTGCAAATGTTCACATTGAAAATTTGCTATTTAGCTCACAGGATGGTCTGAACTGGCCCAAGCACATCTCTGGTTGGAAGAGAACTTAAAGTTCATCAGTTCAAAATAAGGAAATCTAAGGTCATAGAGCTAGTTACGCTAGTAGTTAACAGGGGCCAGGATAGAAACCCAGATCTTCAGAATATAGTTACAGTGCCCTTCCTTGTAAATGAACATCAGAATTGCCCACAAAAACCGTGATTGCTTTTCACATTTGTGTTCCAATAGAGCATGTGAATCATGGGTGCCGAATATATACTAATATATGCTAATTTTATATATATATATACACACACACACACACACACACACGTACACTAATAATATATACTAATTATAAATAACTATATATACCGATATGTTATAATAACAATATTTATACTATATAATAACTATATATACTAATTATAAAAACACATAGATAAGTGATTAATTAAGAATGAAATTAGTGTCGTAACTCTAGAGCTAGAAGGAATCTTAAGGATCATCTAATCTAAATACCTCATTTTATAAGTGAGGAAACTGAGGCCCAGGGAGATTAAGTGACATATCCCCTCAAACCACCTATCAAGTCACCAACTTTTGCTGTTTTGCAATATTTCTCCAGTCTCCACTCTCACAGCTATCACCCTCAACACCTTTCAATAAGTTACTGCAACACTCTCCTAACTGGTCTCTCTGCTCCAGGTCTCTCACCACTCTTGTGTGGCCTACACACTGTTGCTAAGTAATTTTCCTTAAGTGGAGATATGACCTTGTGACTCCCCTAAATCAGTCAACTGTAGTTGCTTCCCATTGCCTCTAGAATAAAGTACAAATGCCACTGTTTATTTTTTAAAACACTATATACAACCTGGTCCTAACTTACCTTTGTGGTGATTGAATATTACTCCCCCTTTTGCACTCTGTGATTCAAATTAATCCTTTCTCTTTATCTCACATATGGCAGATCCATCTCCATATCTTTGCGTAGGTCATCTTCCATCCTTGGAACATACACCTTCTTTTCCTCTGCCTCAAGGGTCACTCTCTTTAAGATGTAATAAAAGCACCATTTTAAAAAAATTAAATATTTTTTCGGTTATCAAGCATTTATTTTTTCTCTCTCCCACCATCCTCCCCCCCCGGGGAAAAAAAAAGGCAAAAACAAGACCCTTTTAATAATTAAGCATAATCAAATGAAATAAATTCCTGTATTAGTCATGTCTTGTCTAAAAATCGTCTGTTTTCTTTTACACATAGTTCATCACTTTCTGCTCACTTCAGTCTGTATTGTTTCATACAAGTCTTCCCAGCTTTCTCTCAGACTACCCCCTTTATCCTTTATTATAGTGCAGTAATAGTCTGTATATTCATAGACTAATTTGTTCTACTATCCTCCATGTTGGGCTTAGTTTTTAGTTCTTTGCCACTACAAAAAAAAAATGCTGCTATAAATATTTACATACCTATAGGAACTTCTTTCTTTGATTTCTTTGGAGGGTAGGCCTAGTGATGGTATCTGTGGATCACTGGATCAAAGGGCATGCATAGCTAGTAACTTTGGGGGCATATTTCCCAATTGCTTTCCAGAGTGACTAGACCAATTAATAACTGCCACAACCATGCATTAGTATGCCTGTTTTCTTCAACCTCTTCAACATTTATAATTTTCCTTTATTGTCCACTTTGCCAGTCTGCCAATGGTTATGAAGTAGAACCTCAGAATTGCTTTAGTTTGCATTTAAGTGCTAGTGTTTGGAATCATAGGTAGCTTTAATTTCTTCCTTTGAGAATTCCCTGTTCATATCATTTGACCATTTATTAGCTGGTTAATGGTCCTCCTCATATATAACTTTGAATTAGTTCTTTAGGTATCTTAGAAATGAAACTTTTATCAGAAAAACTTGCTCCAAAAACTTCCCCTCAGATAAGCTTCCTTTTTTGCAGTGTTGGATTTGTTTGTGTAAAAATAAGGCACTGTATTCTGCATGTAGGTTTTTCTGAACCCCCAAGTGTTAGTGTCCTCCTCTCAAATGTTAGCGTCCTCCTCCCAAACTACCTTGTATTTAACTACTTCATGTACATTTTTTATTTGCTTTATATCTGTGCTGCATATATTTATATAGGTACCTGTTGACTTTCACAATAGATTTTAAGCACCTTGTACATAGAGATTGTTTCATTCTCATTACTTGAATCCTGAGCATCCAGCACAGTGCCTGATGCACAGTAGTTTAATTAATACTTGTTGATTGATTGATTGTCCCCCAGACAGAAAATGAAAGAATGGAGATTTTTAATTCAGGTCCCGTATTTGAAAGTTCATCAGTCTTCACTGCACTCCACCCATCTTCCAAATGATACTCAGAAAATCTAAAGCTGATTTTTCACCACAACTATTATGTTTCTTTTAGAACTTAAGACAAGTAGGCCAATTCTGACTCTTACAGTTGCACTGGTGGTAAGCTCTCATAGTGAGCTCTGAGGCCTGAAGAATGGCGATTTTTTCGCTCAAGTTACTGAGTCTCAGAAATGAATTGGTCAGCATCTTTTCATCAGTATTTTAAGGATCATGTGTTTGGTACGGGCACTCCATCTGTCAACTTAGCTTATAGCACTTTGTCCCTTATCCGGAGCTTAGTATAATGCCTGGCACGTAGTAGTGCTTAATAAATATTTATTTGTTGATTCACTATCAAATTGTCTTCCCAGTTCCCGTGGCCAAAAATGTTATTACCTGGAAGATGTCCGTCTGCTATGAACCTAATCTGAATTTAGCTGGGCTAGTTTCTGAATGATAGATGGCCGTCTTCAGGCTCATACTTCAAAACTTGTGTGCTGGTAGACACGATGGTCGTTTCGAAACCAGCTAGTACATGCCACTGTTAGGCATTAGGATAAAACGTTGTTGTTGTTTAGTCATTCAGTGTGTCCGACTCTTCATGAGCCCATTTGGGGTTTTCTTGGCAAAATACTGAAGTGATTTGCCGTCTTCTCCAGCTCATTTTACAGATGAGGAAACTGATGCAAAGAGGGTTAAATGACTTGCCCAGGGTCACACAGCTAGAAAGTATCTGAGGTCACTTTTGAACTTGGGTCTTCCTGATTTCAGGGCCTGCATTCCAACCATTGTGCCACCTAGCTATCAGAATGAGAGTTTAGCAAAGGATATTTACAAATAATCCCAGAAAAAACCTTCAGTTTCTAGTACATGATAAGCTCTATCTATCATTCATACTCTCTCTTAACACAAAAATGACAGTTGTAGGGGGGAAAAATCTGTTATTGACTGATTCTGAAAAATGATATCAATCAAGTCACAGAAAAGGAGTTGTCTAATATTTAGGGCAAGCTATTTAAAATTTCTTTTTACTTTATTAGTGGTTTTCTTTTTGTTTTCCAGAAGTTGTGTATTCCAAGTAAAGAGTTGTCTTATTCTCTCTTTCATATTTTTGTTTCAAGTATGAAAGAGGGACTAAGACAAAGTCATGGGTGACAGCATGGCATGGCAGTGGGCACTAGATTGCTGGCCTTGGAGCTGGGAAGATGTGACTGTAGGCAAGTCACTTAATCTCTCAGAGTTTCAGTTTCCTCCTTGAAAGATTTGGATAACAATATCTGTAATACCTATCTCACTTATCTCATCTTGAGATCTTTAACCTGCTGTCCAGATGTCAGCTCTTCTTATTAAGGAAAAGGTGGGGACAGTGCTGAAGGAGGTAGAATGGAGATAGACTGGAAGCCGGGTTCAAGCAGAGGGGCACTGCTAAGGAATATGTGGACTGGCTGTTTAAGCAGCAAGATCCATCCTATGTTAATGAACAGGAAGGATTATTAAAGACACATTACTTGGGGAAGAGAATTCTAACAGTTTATGTGTAGGCTAGATGGAAATAGGAAAGGATGAGATACAGGAGAATTTAGGGGTGTTAAATAAACTCAATTCCAACATCTCAATTTTTCCAACCAACTTTATCACTGTATTCTGCTGATTTTCTAAAGAGTCTCATTATTCTTCAACATTCCTATTGAACGTAACTCTCCACTCATATGCAGAGGTAGGGTTGCATAGTGGAGAGAATGCTGGGTTTGGAGACAGGAAAACCTAGGTTCAAGCCTCGTCTCTGACACATTCTGGCTGTGTGACCTTGGGCAAATCAGTCACTTAACCCCTTGGTGCTCAATGGAACTCTTAATTTAAGACTAAAAACTGCCTAGAAAATGCTGAACTACATTGGTGGAGGGAATATCTTTATCTAAGATATCCTTGTTATCATTGAAATGTTAGGTCCATTCCCTCTCCCTCCTTTTGTAGCCTTTGGTTAAATCTTTTTAATGTAAAATGTTGGCTTATGGAATTTGTGTTTGCCAGCACTGGAATCTTTCAGAAGTAAAACTGATAAACATCTTTGTGGTAAAGATGCAACCATTATGGTCAGTTTGCCAAGATACCTTGGGTCCAACCTGGACTTATTAGTGATATATAGGAATTCAGTTACATGGTCAAAAAAGCCCACATTTCTTTTCCATAGGGAAGATAATGTCAAGAATACCTTATTAGATGCACAATTGCAGAGGCTAATATTTTGGAATCTTCCACAGATACGCAGGACCCTGTAGTCAAAAAGTTGACACTGCCTTCAGACTTAGCTGGTCTACTTACCTGGCCAGCACAGAGAAGATTATAGTGGCCAGCTTTGATGGCAGAGGAAGTGGCTATCAAGGTGATAATATCATGCATGCAATTAATCGAAGATTAGGAACATTGGAAGTTGAAGATCAAATTGAGGCAGCCAGGTGAGTATCTGGAACATTTAAAAGGCCTTATTATTTTAGAAAATCCATACATGTATATATAAAGCATAAAGAATTTAAATATCCGTAGTATAAATATGTAATCATTGATCATTGACATGTCATTGCTGCAAATAGAATGTTTAAATGAACATAGTTTTAAAACTAACATATACCTATCACCTTCCAAAAGCATGTAAATTTCCTCTCTGTATATACTGTGTGAGCTTAGAATCCAAACAAGACAATACTGAGGGAATAATAATTCACTCAATTAGTTTATTTATCCCAGTAGCTGATAGTTTGTAACAATCCTGGGAGAAAGGCAGTAAAATTATTATTATCTCCATTTTATATATGGGGAAACTGAGGTTCGGAAGGACATATTATTTGGACAATATAACATGGCTAATAAGTGGCAAAGCCAGAAATTTAGCTTAGATATTTTGATTCCTAACCCAAGACTGTTCCCCTTATACATTTGGGATATTGGGATTAATAAGAAGGTAGATGTAGGAACTATAAATTAGTTAATCTATTTATTTTACTCAGTAGCGGTCAGCCATTACACTAGAATCGTAAGCATTTTCCTGGGGATAGATAATTGTTGGTTCTTTCCCTTCCCCACTCAGCTTCTCCTTAGGGGAAGGATCAGTGGTAATGGTTCCCCAGAGTGTGTGGGCCCGCTTCATACTTTGTGAATGCCTTTTAACTAGAAATAACTAAATCTTGGCTATACAATAAAGTTAGATGTTGCAAAAATGGCACCAGTTCCGAGAAGATGATTAAAGTGTTGGGAAACAATACCTAGAAGGAAAGGCAGGAGAAACTGGGAAGCTTAAGGAAAACAACTCAGAGCAGGATGTCTTCCCTTTGACCAGGAAATAGTCATGAGATAAGATCAAATGAGGGATGGCCAGTTGTTCTGTATGTTATGCAATTTCTTTACAGCATAATTATGTATCATTAACTGAAGTCAAAGGGGTTTTTATACAGTACACATAGAAAACAATTTAATAATGGCTTTGGAATTTTCCTTCAAGGCCTAGCTAAAATCCTACCTTGTATAGGAAGCCTTTCCCAATCCCACTTAATGCTAGTGCCTTCCCCTAGGTGATTATCTCTAATGCATTCAGTATACAGTTTGTTTATGCATAATGGTTTGTAGGTTGTCTTCCACATTAGACTGGGAGCTCCTTGAGGGCCTTTCTTTGCCTTTCTTTGTATCCCCAACATTTAGCACAGTGCCTGGTATGTAGTAAGCACTAAATAAATGTTTATTTATTGATTGAAAATATTAAGAAAATCTCATAAAAAAGATAGTAATGAGTTATTCTTACTATTCACTAAGAACTTACCCTGTATGTGGACAATATATTTAGATACTTAAATATCTATTATGTATTATACCATACAGAAAAAACATGAACAAAAAGTGAATGGTATAAAAACTACTGGTCTCTTAAACTTTGTCAAATTCCATTTACCCAAGCCTTAGAAATATATATTATAGAAGAAGGGAGAAATGCTTTGTGAAATATAAGTGGTATAAAAGCAAAAAATAACAGTAAGAATTTGTTTTTAAAATATCATCAGTTGAAAAAATAAAAACTCCAAAGTTGTCACCAGATTGCATCATTATTTTTTAAACTTTTATTTCAATTAATGCTTATTTATTTTCTCCCTGCCCCCTTCATGTCTTTCACATTAGAAAAAAAGAAAAGAAAAAGACAACCATAACAGTCAAAAGAAGCAAAACAAATTCTCACATTTCCAAAAATGTATGTCTTATTCTTTTGGAGTCATTCATTAGTTGTTGTTTTTTCTCCCCATAAGGCACAGATGTAATCAAGTGATCTTTTTTAAAGTAATAGAAATATTTTAAGATTTAAAGAGCAAAATAAAGTCAAAACCATCTCAAGAATCTCCCTTGGAAGAGCTCATCATTATAACGCTCAGATCCTAAGATCCTCTCACATTCTTGCCCAGATCCATTTTGTCAGGCAAAGAGATTTTGTAAAACATGATGTCCACAACTGCCTTTTTTTGGATGGTGCTGAGCTAATCAATACCCAGCACCTGGGAAAGCTATTTAAGTGAATGGTGTTTAGGTCTTAGGTAGGAAGCCCAATGATACATTTTTTTAAAGCTTTCCCACTGACTAGATCCCCAGATGTTCTCTCTGGCCCTTGGATTGCTGCATTGCAGGGGCAGCCATTCTTGAACTCACAAACATCTGGATAGATTTAAATTCAATTATGTAAAGAAAAGTGCATCTGGGCTGCAAATTTTTATATAAAGCTGTGAAAAAAACTGCCAGGATTTGTTTTCTGTGAATCATACACACACACACCCGCACACATACAAATTAAGCTAAGAACATTCCATGGAATCCAACAAAAGGTAAAACGTTTGATTTTGGCTTCTTAAAAAGTTAAAAAGAGGAAGTTAATCTCAGGTCATTATTTGATTCCCATGACTTTTTGGATAGACATTAGATTCTCATTTTCTTTCCACCCTCATTTAAAAAAAATCACAGGTAGATAAAGAAAAATAAAAGTGTTATTTAAAGTTGGGTTACATTTCTGGGCATGGTACTGAGCTCATTCCAATGAACTTTTCTTGTTTTAGACAATTTTCAAAAATGGGCTTTGTGGATGAAAAACGAATCGCAATTTGGGGCTGGGTGAGTAATTGTTTGGTGGATGAATCAATATTTGTGTCGTTTATTACATGTCACTCAGAACAGAAAGTCTTTCCTTTGATGAGCAAACAATCATGGAATAAAATCATGACAGGGATGGCTAGTTTTTCGTCTATATTATATAGTTTCTTTACAGGATAATTAAGTGTCATTTTAAACTTGGGTCCAGAATAAAAGAAATGTTGAACTGGAACTTCTATTTTACATTAGAATCTTAGTTAAAATAGCCAAGATGAGTTAACTTCTCTCTTCCTTTCTTTTTCATCAGTTTAGGGGGTTGAACTTAAATCTTTGAGATCCTAGCTTATATTCTATGGTTTAGGATAAAATATATTAATTTGTTTTCTGTTTACGAATGTACATGAACTCTTTTAGACCATTGGAATTCTATTTTGATCACTCTATTTGCATTACAATAAATGGTGCCTTTATTTGAGCAGCTAGGTAGTGCAGTGAAGAGAGTGTTGAACTTTAGGTCAAGAAGACCTGAGTTCAAAAGTTGCTTTAGATGCTTACTAGCTGGGTGATTTAACATGTCAGCTTCCGTTTCTTCATCTGTCAAATGAAGATAAGAATAGTGCCTACCTCATGGAGTTGCTGCGAGGATTAAATGAGATAATATATATGTAAAGTATTTTTAAACCTTAAAAAGTTCCATAAATACTAGCTATTATTATTACTATCTAAACTCATCCTAGAAAATTGTTAAGTTTAAAATATCTGTTACCTTATAGCATGTATATCCTATATTCTGAGGATAATAGTTCATCTCACCAGTGTAAGGAATATTGCAGATTAAATGTCCCTGAGCTCTGAATGTATGTTTTCTCAACTGAGTTGAATATAGTCGAGAGGGGAACAAGGAGGAGGAAAAAGAAAAGGAGAAAGACATTGAGAGAAAGGCAGAGACAGAAAGATACTGACAGGAAGAAAGAGCAATAGACTGAAAGAGAGGAGACAGAATATTCCTGTTTTAATGGGACATATTCAGTAAGCAATTATCCTGGATTTCTTTTGTGTATTGGCATTATGCTTTCTTCAGGGTCTGGTTAAGGGCTCA